>NW_027500931.1:0-41144 GCF_021521415.1 Bidens hawaiensis
AAATCCCCCTCCAAACATCGACGCAAAGGTGGACTCCGTGGCGCCATTCAAGCTCAAATGTTTCCTGGATGCCTATAAAGGCTATCACCAGATTCAAATGGCACCACAGGATGAAGACAAGACGGCCTTCAGAACCGACAAGGGTGTTTTTTGTTACACAAAAATGCCCTTTGGTTTAAAAAATGCGGGGCGCAACCTATCAGAGACTTATGGATTCGGTTTTCAGTGAACAAATCGGAAGAAATCTAGAAGTCTACGTCGATGATTTGGTGATCAAGAGCAGGGAGGAGAGACAAATGCTCAAAGACATCGAGGAAACCCTTCAGCGCCTAACGGAGGTTAACATGAAGCTCAACCCGAGCAAATGTACTTTCGGCGCAGAAGAGGGGAAATTTCTTGGTGTAATGGTCACTAAGGATGGTTTCAAGGTGAACCCTGAAAAGGTGGAAGCCATCCTTCACATGCCTTCACCATCCACCATGAAAGAGGTTCAGAAGCTGAATGGTAGATTGGTGTCAATCAACAGGTTCCTAGCGAACCACGCCAGCAAATCTACTCCATTCGTTAACACCTTGAGGAACTGTTTGAAGAAGAGCCAATTCAAGTGGACGCCTGAGGCTGAGCAAGCTTTCACTGAGATAAAAGAATGTCTCATTAAATTGCCAGCGCTCACAGCTCCACTTCCTGGCGAGACCCTTACATTGTACCTGTCAGCTGGAGACCGCGCGATCGGCGCAGTATTATTGGTGGATCGCAAGGGGATACAAACGCCGATATACTATGTGAGTCGGGTGCTCACAGACCCTGAGACGCGCTATTCCATAATGGAAAAGTTAGTTTTGTCACTAACACACGCGTCGCGCAAGCTCCATAGATACTTCAATGGTCATCCTATTGAAGTTCTGACTGGTTACAACATCCAGCAAGTTTTGCGATGCACCGCGCTCTCCGGAAGGCTGACAAAGTGGGCGCTGGAATTAGGTGAACACACGATCACTTATAAGCCCCGTCCAGCGATAAAGGGTCAAGTTTTGGCGGATTTCATCACGGAAATCCCAGACGGAAAGATTGAAGAAGCTCAGCGCGAGGTAGATCCTCCGCGAGCAAATGATGAAGAAGATGTTTGGAGGCTATTCACTGATGGAGCCTCCAACAGCGAAGGGTCCGGCGCAGGCCTCAAACTGATGGACCCTGATAATCGTGAATATACTTATGCTATCAGGTTGGACTTCAAGAGTACCAACAATGAGGCTGAGTATGAAGCCCTGCTGGCTGGTCTGCGCATCGCGCGCAAGTTTGGGGTTAAAAGACTAGAGGCGCATGTTGATTCTTACTTGGTAGCTGCTCAGGTCAACGGCCTATATGACGCCAAGGAGAACACAATGCCTCTGTATCTAGAGCAGGCAAAAAAGCTCGTTGAGCAGTTTGACTTCTTCAGAATAATACACATCTCGCGCAGCGAAAACAAGTCCGCTGACGCGTTGAGTAAAATGGCATCAACTAATTTTGATCACTTTGGCAAAGATGTCAGGGTGGAGGTAATGAGCAGCCCGTCAGTGCAAACGCAATCGGTCCTTGTAATTCATACAACCCCTTCATCCTGGATAACTCCAATAACAGAATTCCTGATGAAGGGGAAGTTACCGGACGATCGCGCACAGGCGAGAAAGATAAGACACAAGGCACAGAACTATGAATTACTTGATGGTACATTATATCGGCGCTCTTATCTTGGACCGCTCATGAAGTGCCTGGATGCTGAAGAAGCAACCTATGTGATTAGGGAGATTCATGAAGGAATCTGTGGAATTCACGCTGGCCCGCGCATGGTGGTTGCCAAGGCGATGAGCTCAGGCTACTATTGGCCAGGCATGTACTTGGATGCGCTAAAAGAAATCCAAAAATGCAAGGCATGTCAGAGCTACGCGCCAAACACCATGCGTCCAAAGAACAACTTGATTCCAGTCACCTCCGCATGGCCTTTCCACAAATGGGCCATTGATATTGTAGGGCCCCTGCCGCAAGCGCAAGGGCGAGTGAAATTTTTGGTAGTGGCGATAGACTATTTCACAAAATGGGTTGAGGCCAAGCCACTAGCAAAAATCACAGCTGAGGCGATGAAGCAATTTATCTGGAGCCACATCATTTGCCGTTTTGGCCTTCCCATGGAAATTGTGAGCGACAATGGCAAACAATTCACTGACAGGAAGATATCAAGCTGGCTCAGAGAATTGCACATCAACCAAATCTTCACATCCGTCTACCACCCTCAGGGGAATGGTCAAGTGGAGCGCGCGAATCAAAGTTTGCTAAATGGGCTGAAGAAAAGGTTGGAGGGAGAATCCCATTCTTGGGTCGAAGAGTTACCTAATGTCCTGTGGGCGCACAGGACATTAAGCAAAACTAGCAATGGCGAATCCCCGTTCAGCCTAACCTATGGGACAGAGGCTATGATCCCAGCAGAAATTGGATGCCCATCCCATAGGGTACTCATGATGAGCAAAACTGATAACGAGCGCGAAAGAAGATTGGACCTTAACTTGCTTGAAGGGCGCAGAGAAGCGGCTATCATTAATGAAGCCAGATACAAGAAAAAGCTGGAAAAATATTATAATCAGCGCGTTAAAGAATGCCACTTCAAGAAAAATGATTTTGTCCTTCGAAACAATGAAGCTAGTCGCGCAATACCCCCAGGAAAAATGTCCCCCAATTGGGAGGGACCTTATCAAATTTCAGAAGATTTGGGGAAAGGCGCGTACGCTTTAAAAGATTTGAATGGAAAAAAGATACCGCGCTCGTGGAACGCGGCACAACTTAGAAAATGCTTCATGTAAAAGTTCAAATTTGTAATGAAGGCTTTTAAGCCATCATGAATGATGATTCGCGCTATCTTTCAATATTTGTTCTATTACCTTTGCATACATGTTTCACACTTCCTTTATTAAATTGGAACAATATGACAACACTATATTGACTTCAAAACAAAATAAAGCGAAGTAAAACATACATGCGCGAGCCTTAGCTCAAACGCGTTAACGAGTCTTAACTCTAAAACGTCAGGGCCTTAGCCCAAACTTACGAGCCTTAGCTCAAACACGTTAATGAGTCTTAACTCTAAAAACGTCAGGGCCTTAGCCCAAAACAAAGAGCCTTAGCTCAAAACACTCACAAACATCCATCTTACATCCCGCGCAGCCTGATCATAAAAATCCTTAAACACAACTAAGGCAAAGTACATGCCATATCATGTTAAGGTCTCAGGTCGAGGCCGCGCGCGGAATCATAGTAGATATCTGAGTAACACAAGCTGACATGTAATGGCTAAACTCATACTTCCAGCCCGCGCGACAACGACGCGCGAAAAAGAAAATAACGACAAGTTAGCGCGCATGTCAGCATGAGCAAGATACTGCGAGAACCACAAACAAAATAGAACAGAGGTTAAGTGAATAATTTCCATACAACCTTGTTCTTATTTTAACGTGCAAGCATATCTTATATCTATACAACCAAACATGAAGAGATGAATGGAAATGCGCAAGATATGAAAACGAGAGAACAAGTTTCATTCCATTGGATCGAAATTTACAAGTATGATGAGTTACAAATTACAAGTATAAAAAATAAATATACAAAATTTGATGAAGGGCTTCTCAAGTCTCCACGTCGACGTCAGCCGCTTCATCACCCTCATCATCTCCCGCAGCATCTGGCGCGGTCTGCTCCTCATCCCCGAACTGACCATAGTCAAGTTCTTCCTCCTCATTGGAGTCTTCGATCACAACGGTGTCACGAGCAGATTCTTTCGCCGCGCCAGAGCCGCTGGCAGGGGCAACATCCCCCGCGCCACCATCATCGCCACCAGCCCTCTCGCAATCATCAAGCAACTTCTTTAGCGCGCCGAGGTCGGGCTGGTCAGCAAGCGCAGCTATCTGTAAATCATTAGAAAAGTAATGAGTACAAAACACTTAGAAAAGTTAGTCAAGAAAAACTCATTATGATCAAGGTACCTGCATAAGGATGGGGATGGGAGTATTCATATACTTTTCCCCCACCGCGGCCATGTCCGCGCAGGCCGCATCGCTCTTGTAAGGGTACTCGGATGGGTTCTTCCTCAACATGCCATATTCATACCCATCCGTAAACCCTTCAGCTCGGCCCACCAAACGCGCGGCGGCATTGCAGTCCATCACAAGGGCTTGAAACTCGGCGGAATATTTCATCGCCAAAGCGCAGCGAGCCATGCCCTGTGACACCAACCATTGGCGATCCTGCGCGAGGCCAGCAACAGACGTCTCGAGGGCAGGAACCTGAGAGTTTAATAACTCAACAGTTTCCTTAGTCTTTTTTAGTTCTTCCTTATCAGACGCTGCTGCCGCCAAAATTTTTTCTTTCTCCGCCTGCGCAGCACCAAGTGCTTCCTGGCTAGACGCCGCCGTCGCTAAGGCCTCATCTCTATCGGCCTGCGCGGCCGCCAAATCCCTTTCAGGCGCGCAACCTCGCTCTCCAGTGATGATTTCTCAGTGATACTCTGGACGATAGCTTGGTCACGCACCTCGGCCTGCTGTTCCAAGACACGCACTCTGCGCGCGTACTTGGCAACTTCGGCCTCCGCCAACTGCTGCTTCTCCCGCGCAGCTTGGAGCTCATGCCCGCGCTTGATGTATGCGGTGTTGGCACTTGCTCTGTTTTCACTGAGCTCCGCCTGGAGTTTCTCAGCTCGCGCGCGAGCATCAGACAGGTTCCAGGCGGCCACCTTAGCCTCTCGCTGGGCTTCCACAAGAGCGTCGCGTACTTTAACATAATCACGACGAAGCTCTTGGGAAGCAGCGAAGAAAGCCGACCCAGCGAAAACATGGTCGTTCAGCAAGTCCGCGCGGGTGCGCTCCTCCTGATACCTCCTTTCAGTAGGAGGCACGGCATGAGCCCAGAAGTCCTCGCATACGCCCATGGATTGAAAGGAACTCTCTTCATTAATATTCCATCTCGGGCGGTAAACGGGGACACCTTCCTGCAAAACACAAGAAAAGTTCTAAGTCATAAAACATACTTATATGGAGATACGCGCAGCGGACCAACAAATCAATACATACCTGCGGGGATGAAGCAGGAAAGTCAGCGCCAGCCCCACCAGAGGTCTGCGCTGCGAACACTTGCGGCATCGCAGGGCTGGCGCGGTCTCCCAAGGAGTCTTCAACTTGAACCCCCTCGTCCTCCTCGTCTTCTTCAACAGGCCTCTTCTCCTGCGACCTGGAAGGCTCCAAACCAGCCTCGCGGGGAGGGCTGCGTGCAGGAGGAGGCGAGGGAGGTCTCGACGCCGCCAGTTCGGCGCGCAATACGGTTTCCTGCTCCTTGGTAATCCCAATAAGGGGAGATTCAGCACTAGCAGGAGCAGGACCAGAACCAGCGGCGCCGGAAGTGCCGCCGGGAGTATCACCAGCAACTGTTGCGCCAGCTACAACTCCTATGAACAAATAAACAAGGAAAAATTGTTTATGACTGACTCCAAAGGGAAAAATTTAGAAGACATATGTGCAAAACTTACCTTGGCGCAATTCTGTTCGCGCATCGAACATCGCCATAAAATCCATTCTACCCTTTTCAGAGGGTAGAACAGGGGACTTCGATGGAGTCCCCGGCGCAGCCGTGGCACCTTGTGGCGCCTGCGGCTGATCTGTTACCGTCGCTGCCTCTGCAAACATTTAAAGGAGCAAAGGTTTAATAACAATTCAGCCAGATGAAGATAAATAAAGTATACCTGTTGCAGGCGCGGCACTGCTTCTCTCTTCAGCCGCGCGAAAGGAGGAGGCGACGCCACCATACCTCAAGTGGACAGGAGGTCTGCCCACTCTCACAGGCAGAGAAGCTAAAGAAACCTTTGTGGTAAACACCTGGGTTTCCTTAGGTCCCTTCGTTTGAGCATGGGGATGAGCGACAGGGGTGTCCTCTTTCTTCTGTTTCTTACTGGCCCCTGCGCCAGATTTCCCCTTAGCTTTGCGCTTTAGTAAAGGCGCCTCCTCTTCCTCCTCCTCCTCTTCCGCGAGCTCTAGCTCGTAGTTTTCAAGCGCATCTACAAAAACAAGCGACAGAAATGTTAATAAACTTGGGTATTCTAAAGGAATGAGCAGCAGTGCGAAGACTTACCAGGCGCGTCACCGTCAAAGTCAAAATCCAGATCTACTGGGATGAACAGGTCATCGAAGCGATCCGGGAAACCAACCTCCCCAGCGCCAAGTTCGACGGAGCCGCCCTCCACATGTTCATCATAAGCGGCAAGGATGTAATCCTTGGTGACTGCGCAAAGCCAAGTTAAATGATATCAGCAAAAGAACGATGCTCGCGCAAATATAAAAACAAAAAAAAAAAAAAAAAAAAAAAAAACTTACACAACCCGTCGACTTGGATAACGGGCTCAAGCGCGCTGTCGGCCCAGAGCCTGCTCATGCCGACCCCAACCAGCGCCTCCTCGCAAATTTTCTTCGCGGGGGATGGTTCGGCGGTCAGTTTCTTAACCCATGCGCCAGTTGGGTTCTTGAGGACACCCTCATCCGCAGGCGCAGAAGTAATAGAGCGCATGGTCATACGGATGGGGATCACACCGGCCTTAATGTAAAAAAACCTCTCAGACCAGTCATGAAGGCTCTTGAATGAAACAGTGGAGCACTTCACTTTCTGACTGCGAGGAATAAAAGAGATCCAATTGTCTTGGATCTTGGCCTTATAAAAATATTGAAAGCGCCGAGGAGTGGGTTCCTCGCGCTGGGATTTGCACATGAACTCAAAGTGAGTCACGCGCACGAGTCCAAACGGATGGACTTGGGATATGTGAATCCCATAGAACTTCAACAGTGCACCCACAAACCTTGTCATCGGGAGACGAAGGTTGCAGTGGGAGAAAAAGTGGCTATATAGGGATATATAGCCGGCAGGCGGGTCCGCCGCCGTTTGCCCGGACCTAGGCAACATGCAGCCAAACAGGGTGGGAAAGCCCTGAGAGGTGATCAGGTTGTCGAGATCTGCCTGCTTCAATTTGCAGGGGATTTCATTCCACCTTTTGGTGGCCTTGGTCCTCCCTACTTCCTCCGATGTGGTCTCAACAACCTTCTTCCCCTTCCCCTTTTGCTTCAATGTCGACATCACCACAGATTTCACACGGCGTCTTCGAGAGGCAACGGAGGTGATTGAAGGGCTAGACGAGTATGAACTATCAGACATACAACTGTAATAGCCGATAATCGAGGATTCGAATCGATGTAAACACTCAAATCAGAATGTGAAAGCAGAAATTTGAATTTTAGCAACAATGAAGATGAAGATAAAAATTTCCTAAGGGCCTGCTTTTATAGGCCCAGGAGAGAGAAATGTGGCAGCTGATCGGGTTTCACGCGCCCCCACTCGCAGGGGCAACCCAACGACGGCGCGACACGTGTCCCTAACAGCTGTGTGAGGGGACAAAAAGATGTAACCGACCTGCCACGGAACAGAGACGCGCCCCCACTCGCAGGTACTAACCAATGCGAGTGCGACACGTGTTCAAGACAGCTGTGTGAGGGGACGTGAAAGGCAACTGTAGCACCTCGAGCACACGAAACGTCTGACACGTTTACGGCGCACGTCATCACCAACCAACCACGTGTTTGGACCTTTCGTTTTCAACCAAATGGATAGAACTTCGCGCGACGATGGAAACAACAAAGAAAACGACAAAACCCCCTATAAAAGGACAATTCAGTGAGTCTAATATCTATCTTACCACGCTCGCGCAAGATAAGACACACATTAGACTGGGGGGGCTTGAAGAGGTATGTACCCGCCTCAACACCAAGCAAGGCGGGTCAACCCACAAGATAAAGACATTATGAAGGCACAAAGCCAAAACCCAGGCGCATCGCGCATACAAAACATGCTCAGGCATCATATGCTCGCGCATCACATATGCGCGCGGCGCATATCGCATGCTCTTGCACATCACATATGCTCGCGTGTCACATATGCGCGTGGCGCACCAGCGCGCGGCGCATATCACACGCTCGTGCATATCACACCTGCGCATGAAATATCTGCGCGTGAGAATAAAAAGAAGACTTCGCGCATCCTCAGGATGGGCGCATATCACACGTGCACATAATCAACCTCGTCCTTATCCAAATCAGGATCAGGGCAACCTTGATTGTGCACGTCAGACACTCTTCTAGAAGGCATCTTTTTAAGGAGTAAGAATATGCTGATGTTGACAGCTGCCAAATGAAAGGTCGACAACTCAGCATGACACATGTGCTACCACATGATTTCAACCAACGAGAAAGCGCCAGGTGTCCCAGAGGACACGTGGCGCAGTGCGATTGGAGGAGGCCAACGAGGCTGAGCCCAGCCAGTGGAAACCCTAGCACTATAAATACAGCATCAACTCCACTTTGATGACACATTCATTCACACTCAATCATTGACAGTTACAAGCAGTGATATCACATTCAATCATATTGAATTATATTCACTCACAGTCAGTTACAGAAAAACACACAGTCACACAATCAAGAGTATTCAGCGATTCAGCAATACTCTTGAGATTTCACTGACTCACACTTTATTATCTTCTCCACAAAGATACTGATTCTCACGCCGGAGGGTTACCCCAAAGAGGACCCCTCTGTCCCTTTCTGAGGGGTAAGTAACGGCGCTGTTCATTTTGTAGGTGGAAGAACACGGATTCAAAGGAACCATCGGTGAAATAGTTTAATCATACCCGAGGAAAGTAGATCTGCTACCAGTGAGTAGATCCACGTTTCTTCAGTTAATATAAAGCTTAACATAGATAAATGCTTAATGTAAACAGTTCAATGACGATAAGAGCTTAATCTTAAATGTTGATAAACACAAAACAAATAATTGACGATAATGAAAATCCTAGAGAAACATTTGTTTAATCAGTTATAAAGAAATATAAGAGTTTGATTAACTGAACGATAAATCTAAACTCAACCCAAACATAGATAAAAATAAAAAGATTAGATTCAGTCACTAACACAAACCCTACATCTGGAGATGGGCATTTGCGGATTAGCCACGCATTAAACGAACTTGATTTTCTTCCTTAATTTGTGTGCAGAGCAGCAGCTGCTACTCTCTTTGGCGGCCCTCAAACATCATACAAAAAAAATTATAAAAAAAATAAAAATAAAAAAATATAAAAACATAAAAACAACTCTTCTTGATCAAACCCTTTTATCCCCTGCCTTTTTTTGTTTTCAGTGGTCTGGCTTCAGCCTAACATAGCCTATCAAAATTAATTATTATTAATTATTGCCCATTTGTAATGATTCAGGCTGCGTGCTATGATGCGGGGCTTCGAAGCCCCTCCACTAGGGGTGTTCTTCGGGTTATTTGGGTCGGGTTGTTCGGGTTTGAGCTAAAAACAAATTGACACAAGAACTGACCCAAATAAGTTTGGTTTGTTTGGGTTTCGGGTTATACGGTTCGGGTAAATTCGGGTTGGGTTTCGGGTTTAACAAATTAAAAAAAATTCCACGTTTAACAATATCATAAATTAAAAACCATATTCCAAACCGTTATAAAACCGCAATATACAGCCGTATTCAACAATAGCATATATTATTTAGCAAAACGTGAAATTTATCATACAAGAATGCATCAGACGAGATGAAGGAGTGTTGTAGCCTGTGTATTAATACTTGTATAGATTAAAGAAACATGATCAATAAATATTGGTTTAAATACTATACTATTTAAGTTTTTGAATTGAAGATACATTCTCCGCATGCTTTATGGTCATTAATACATTGGGATGTGATAATCCAATATTAATTGGAGTCTTGAGAACAACCGAACAAGAATACATAAGGTCACTGTACTACTTCACCGCTAAACTACCCTATAAAATTAGGGATACATGCATCGATGTATTATACTTCAGGTTATTCGGGTCAACCCGAATCTGGGTATTTCAACCCAAATACCGACCCGAATATTTTATCTCGGGTTCGGGTTAGGAGTTTAATCAGTTCAGGTGAATTCGGGTTGGGTTATTTGGGTCTCGGGTCACATCGGTTCGGGTTTGTTATTCGGGTACGGTTAAAAAACACACCCCTACCCTCCACAGTGCCACGTCAGCGCCACGTGGACACTGGGAAGCCCCAGGGCATAATGCCCCTCTATGGTGAGGGGGCTTCAAAGCCCAACATTTTTTCTTCTTTTTTTTTTATAAAACAAAAAAACCAATACAATAATAAAAAAAATACAATAATACTAAAATACAAAATAAATTAAATAAAAAAACATATAAAAAAATTAAAGCTATTTTTAGTCGTCGTCCTCGCCGTCATCTTGCTTATTACTCCAAAGATGTTCAACCAAATCCGATCGAAGGCTGAAATTCGTTTCCTTTTTTCGTGTTTTTAATAAATTAGCAAGTTTCTCATCTTTGTTTAGTGTACAGATTGGCTCTGGCTCATCGTTGTACTTGCCTTGGCAAGTTGCTCTACCCAAGTCCTCCAATATCGTATTATGCAAGATAATGCAAGTGTACATTATGTTTCTTAACTTATCCATTTGTAGAAAACGAGCTGGTTGTCTAATGATAGACCAACGTTTCTTTAATACACCGAATGCCTATTCGATGTCTTTTCTTGCTGACTCGTGTTTTTTCTTGAAATACTGACATTTTTCGTCAGTCGGGCACGTAAAGCTAAGAACCAACGTGGCCCACTCTGGATAAATACCGTCGACTAGATAATATCCGTATTCGTAGTTGACATCGTTCGTGGAAAATGAGGTGTCGGGTGAGACTCCGTCTGTGAGGCGGTCAAAAATAGGGGACGTATTAATCACAGCTACATCATTGTTTGTACCGGGCATCCCAAAAAACGCATGCCATATCCAAAGATCAAATGATGCAGCCGTCTCAAGAATAACTGTTGGGCCATCATGATCACCCCGATGAATTGACCTTGCCAAGCAACAGGACATGCTTCCCATTCCCAATGCTTGCAATCGAGGCTACCAAGCATCTCGGGAAAATCGTGTCTTTGTTGATGCACCTCGTATATTTTTTGTACGTCGCTTTGAGTCGGCTTCCTCAAATATTTTTAATGATATAGTTTTGGAATACCTAAGTTTAACAAATTTTATAAAATTCATGCTCAAAATGTTACGGTTTTGAAATAAATAATTAGAATATTAATACTCACATTCGCAGAATGTGTGAAGCGCTTCACGAGCCACTGTCCCCGACATCTGTAAGTACTCTTCCATGGCGTCGCTCGCAGTCCCGTACGCTAGTTGGCGAATTGCCGCCATGCATTTTTGCATTGTTGAATATCCCGGCTTACCTCTTGCGTCCGCCCGTTGTTGGAAGAATGCATAAACGCTTTCTAATCACCAACTACTCGTAAAAATAGTTGGCGACTCATCCAAAAACGGCGCCGAAATCGTTCCAAATCAAAAGTCACGTCCGACAAAAAATAATCTTTCATCAACCGGTCATGCACACCTACGCGATCCCGTTGAAGATGAGGCCGTCTTTTTAGTGGTTCTGAGCTTTCGCAATGCTGGACTACGAGTCGCGCAGCCTCTAGAACGACACTAAATATCGCTTCATTCTCTGAATCTGAATTGGAAATATCGTCGATATCGGACTCGAAGTCTGGTGTCAAAGATGAGTCGGAAGACATATTTGGGGAGAAAGTTTTATAAAGTTTAAATAGGAGAATGAGATGTTTGTAGAGATTGGGTGAATGGTGTGTATATATATATATATATAGTATTTTATATTATTTAATTTTTTTTAAACGGTCAAAAATTTAGCCGTTGGTGGTGGCCCCCCACCTCACCCCTCACCGCGCCCATCGTCCCCTCCAACCTTCCCCCCTCCGCGCCCCACCTCACCGTGCCCCGCCATGGTGTTTCCCCCCCTTCCGTGCCCCTTCCCCTCCCCCCCCTTCCGCGCCCCCCGTAGCAATGAGTCTTAATAACAATCTTTGTTGGCCCACAATGGTTAGGTGTTAGCAAGTGACTTCACAACTCCAATCTTTGTTAGCCTAAGACTACTTTTATTGGTGACCTCTTAGGAGGTCATGACACTATTTAAGAAATTAATAAAAAGATTAAATCCTTTACACACTACAACTCGGGTTGCAAACCCAACCTAGGTCACAACTTATTTTTTAATTAAATATTCTTTTGTTTTTTTCTTTCAAACAATTTGTTATTTTTATATAATTTGAGTTTTATTTAATAATTTATATTATTTGACTTATTTCAAAAATCTAAAAAACATAGTCTTGTTTAGTTTATTGTTATAAATATTTCGATATCAATTTTATTAGAAATGAAGTACTTTTAAAAATATGTATTTTTTATAATTATTATATCTAAAATTTTGTTATTTAATAGTTGTAAAAATTCAAGGTTTTTTTTAATAGAATTGTGATATTATCTTTTTTTAATGATTTTTATACTTAAAATAATATTGCTTAAAAATAAATATTTTTATTAATTTTACTAAATTTTATAGAGTAAATTAAAAGCTAATAAGATATATGTATTAAATTAATTGGTTTGGGTTGGGTTGGGTTATGAATAAAAGTTAAAAGTTGGGTTGGGTTGGGTTGTGTAGGTGGAAAAGAGAGAAATTAATTTTTTATTAAAAAGTTGAGTTGGGTTGGGTTGCGAATAAAAGTTGTCGGTGTTGGGATTGCTTATTTTCACCAACTTATAACTTATTAACTTTTTGAAAAGTAATAAGGTGTTTGGGATTGCTTATAGTGTGAAGGGAAAAGTTCCATAAGTTACACTTTTGTAACGTATTAACTTAATGAAAAATTATAAGAGATAAAGTTTGGAATCCCAAAGCCCCCCTTATATGTTCAATCAATTATATCATTATTTAAATAAAACTTATTAAATATTGTTTTAATGTTGCAAAAATCACGTGAACTTTGTTTATTTTCATTTCTCTTTTATATTGTTATTATTTAAAGCCCTCTTTCTCAATAACCATATCAATGTAATTGTATACTAACAAATATTTAATTAAAAATGTAATATTATTAATAATTAGTCAGAACCAAATACTCACTCATCACACATTCAATTATCCAAAAAGACATTTATTTTGTGAAAGTCACGTTGAAGGGAAAATGTTAAATCAAATTAAAAAATAAATAGAGATTTTCTATTTCTCTCCTTGTGGTTTTGAGACGGGCCACGTTTGCGCTCATGAAAGTCAAAATGAAACGAATGAGTCGCTATGGTTTCTTGGCGGATCCTTATGAATCCCTGTGTCTAACGGGCGTCAGCCTTGACTTTCATAATCTAAAGTTGGATTACATTGTCTGTATCCCTCTTTGATACCCCTTAATTAGGTTGATAATTCAGTCGATCGTCTCTCGTTCCCTTTATGTCCTCGTTGTTTACGTTGTCAATTCTTCAATCATTCATCAAATTCCAACTCAACATGGCTGATGGTTTTTACAATATACATCTAAATGAAGAGTATTATGAGCCGGATTCTTTGTTCTGTAAGTCTAGGGATTTTTTTTGTTTACCTAAGTACCCAATTTTTCACTCACATGTGAGTTTATTATAATTATTGGTTAATTTATTATAATTAAAGGTGGTACCTCAACAATGTTTACAATAAAATTTTCCCAACAGGTGAGTTTTCTAAGTATCCTGGCATAGCATATGAGGGAGGTAAAGTAGCTTTTATGACAATTTTGCGGTTGTTAAATTTTGTAAGGCATTGTTGGAAGAAGTTATTAAGAACATAGGATCTCTTGTGATATGGTTTGTTACTTTCATTATAAATAACCGTTTGTGTTTAGATTGGGGTATAAAGGCCTTGTGTGATGATGGGTAATCTTGTTTAAATATATGTACATGGACAATCACACGTGTTATCGAACACATCGTTTTCTATTAATTTTTCCATTGTGAATGTGGGACCAGTCATACATTTGAATGCAAATTGGAAATATGAGGAAGAATTGAGTGAAAACCATTCGAGTGAAGCTGATGTAGAACAATTTGATTCAGATGGTAATAAATATGATCCTGATTATATTCACGAATATGATGATGATCCTTTTTAGGATGTAGAAGTGGACATTAAGCTATGCAAAAGTGTCGCTGGTTTTGATGTGGATGAATTTAATAGTCTCACAGAAGGTGATCTTGATTAAGATAAGCTAAATCTTATCAGTATCACTTTTGCACTTGTGGAAGCTGAAATTTACTAGCATGGTTCTTAAAGAACCTCATATATGATCTTGATTTGCCTATCAATGCAAATATCACTTTGTTAGTGACCGACAAAAGGTTTATTTTGTATTAAATGTTTTTTTTTTCAAATCTACAATATACCAATTGTTTTCTCCATTCGTGTAGGGACTCATTCCATCATTAGAAAGGGTCTTCCCTAGGGCTAAGTATCGGTTCTATGGTAGACACATACATGAAACACGAGAAAGCAATGGCTTGGAGATGTGTTTACAAGCATGTTTTGGAGAACAACCTTTATCACTACCATCCTTTACTTCAACAATGCTATGGAAAGCCAAAGTGTGATCTCATATTGAACAACATATGTGAATCCTTTAACAAGCAACTAGTTTGAGCAAGGGACAAGCATGTCATAACATGTTAGGAGATTATCAAAGAGTATATGACAAAGATGATTGTGAATGTGAAGAAGCTACAAGAAAAGTCTGCAAGGCCCTTAATATCATATGCTACATCATTGTTTAATAGTATACAATATGAAGCATCACAATTAACTACTTTTATGGTGGATTCTGCAAATTACCAAGTAAAATCCTATTACATGTCACTCCTTTGTAATAGCATACTTAGACTATATTTTATGTTGATTAATGGTGTGGGAGCCAATGGGTTGTGAGCTTGGAAAGAATAACATGCATTTGTAGGACTTGGGATTTGAATGGAATGCCCTATAAACATGGGGTGGTGGATATTTGGAACATGGCTTAAATTAATAGGGGTAATATCCAAATTAGCATACTGGAAAAATGGGTTGATGAAGTATACTAGTTAGATATGTGGAAGAAAGTATATGTGAACCAAATAAATGCAATCCCAAGGCAAGATACGTGGACTCCTTCACAATGTTCAATAACACTACTCTACCAAAACATCATGAGCAGATAAAAAAATAGTAGTTAAAAAAAATAGTAGTTGGAATGCATATCTTTGACTTATTAAAGGCATTGGTTATTCACACACCTTTGACCTATCCACACACCCTTTAACATGGGGTTCCATACGATCGTATAGCCCCTATACGATCGTATATAGGGTGTGTGGATAACCAAAGGGTGTACGAATATCATATCTCCTTATTAAATTGAAGAGAAGCAATGCACATGATGAGAAGAAGATGTTAGCCGCTAACAAGAGGAAAAAGTCAACAGAAGAGGCTAAGCAAGTGTTTTCTTCATGTTGATACATCTTTAGTCGTCTCGTTCTTTGTTTATCAGTTTTGTAATTATGTAATAATCTAAGGACTTGCTTGCAATTAATTTAAAGGTTCATTTGCTATGGACTGTATAGCGAATGAACACGGTTTTGGTTCTCCATTCGCTATGGAATGTTAGCGAATGGGATGCTAATATACCAGGCCATTCCCTATGCATGTATAGCGAATGAGCCATCATCTATATATAGGATGTAAACTATATCATTTATAATAGTCTGATTATTTTGTTTAATTCTCTCTAGTTACGTTGCCCAAATTTCTTCTCCATACACACACTTACACACACCGTGATCCTAATCGTTAACAATTCATCATATCTTAAGACTAGATCCAACAGTAAACGAATCATGATGATCATCGTGTTTTCTCAAGTGGTATCAGAGCTTATGGATGTCTGATTGATCAATTCGTGAACTAGATTAGGTTAATGGATTGTGTTTGATACTAATTTGATTGAATAAACTGGATGAACCTTGAACATACTGAAAATTAATCAATTAAGAACAGTTGAATTGATAACTGAAGTTATTTTGGGTCAAGGATTGTTCAAATGGATTGAAATTAGGTCGTTTGACAATATTGAACCGAATTGTTCAATTTGATTTGATTCGGATTTGAGTGGGAGTCTACAGTTGTTTGAACGATTGGATTTTGACTTTAATTAGTCAAAATTGATTAAAGTTTGACTGATTTGTGGTTTGAATAGTGCTCGTATGTGTTTCGGATTAGTTGTGTTGTGATTGCGAGTGATTGGTGTTGAATTGGTGTTGACTTAGATTGGTAAGGCTACTGAGTTTTGAGTTTGAAGGTTTGAGTTTATTCGTTAATTTCTTAAGCCTGGATGAGTTCATTCGCTATCGATTATGAGTTCGTTCGCTAGGTAGTTAGAAGTTTGTTATAACAGTTTTAACTACTCATTATCTATTGGATACCATTCATTACCTTCATTCGTCATACTCATTCGCTACATCCATTCGTCATATTCATTTGCTACATTCATTCGTCACACTCATTCGCTATCTCCATTCGTCCTATTCATTCGTTACTTTCATTCATTATTCTCATTCGTTACATTTCCATTCAGTTATCTCATTCGGTATAATGTTCCTTACACTCGTTTGTTATCATTCATTCGTTATCAAATTCCTCATTTGCTTATCTTTCATTCACTACTCATTCTCGTTCAAATTTCAAGTCTTATTCACATTTCACCCTTGAACTTTCATTTTTGACAAGTTAAATCCAAAAACTTCAAGATGACAAATTATTATACCCTTAATTGCTTCTTAGAGCACTCTCATGCAAACAATGCTTAACTATGATACTGAGATTGGTTCTCATGCAAAGATTGCGAAGCTTAATAGTCTTGATGATTTCCAGAGATGGAATTTAAGATTCAGATTTTGATCTCATTTGGGTAATTGATTCGAATTGTTTAACAAGTTTAGATAATACATATGTGAGACCAGTTGTTGATGCTCCTGGTATAGGCAAAACTCTTAAAGCTCTTGAGACTATGGCTGTTCCTGATAAGAAAGCTTATGACATTGAAGTGATGACAATTCCACTTTAACAATGGCATTACCCGAGCATATCTTTCATCAGTTTAATCATATCAAAGTTAATACACCATCGTATGTTGCTTTAAAAGCAAAGAATCTTGGTAATACTCATGAAAGTAAAAAGTCAATGCTGAAGTTTCGGTATAAAATTTCAATATCATGCTTAATGACACAGTTGGAGAAATGTTAATAAGATACTATCACTTATAGGCTGACCTAAATCGGTTTGGTTTGCATGATGATGAAGCAGATAGGATTTATACTTTGAAGGATGCTCTTCCAAATTCATACTCAACTAATGTGCTTGTGCTAACTGAAAATGTGTATTTCAGAAACCAAATCTCAAATGCATGAATTTTGTGGAAAAATTAGAAAAGAGAGAGTATGATTTAAAGTGCCAAAATTCATTCAAAGTTAATCAAGATCCTACTTTATATGGTAGAGCACCTCCTTCCATCAAGAGTACTTCTACTCCTATCACAACATTTTATACCCAAGCAAGTTATATAGTTCCTCCACAAGATGCTTTTACTGAGCCTCAAATGTTTTCAAGTCCAACTTCTACAAGTTCTAGTTCAGTTCCTCCCCCCTTACCACCAAATGTTAACATGAAGGAAGAAGAACAACACTTTGCTTTTATGGGAGCCTTCATGTCCTCATATGAACAATTGGTGGGCAGTAAAGTATCTACTTGCGACTTAGCTTATGAAGATTATGACCAGATTAACCCTGATGATTTGGAGCTGATGGATCTTAAGTGGAATATGGCCACGATTGTAAGAAAGATTAAGAATTTCATGGAAAGGACTGGGAATGATCTGGAGCAAAAGGATAGGGTTTGATAAGCTAAAGGTGAAGTGTTATAATTGCAAGGAATTTGGTCACTTTGCTAAAGAATGTGACAAGCCCAAAAAAGAGTATTTTCCTGGTAAAAAGACTCAAGATAGAAACTCAAACAAGAAGTATAACAACAATGAGTCAAAGGAGAAGCCAAAGATAGCTTTGAACAACCAGAGCAAGGTGAGTCAAAGGCCATGATTTTTCAAGAAAGGATAAATTGGTCAAGAAGGCTGTTAGTAGAAGCTTTAAGTGAACCACAACAAGCAAATATGGCTATGATTGTTAAAATTGAAGAGAGTGGGTGTGTGTGATGGATGAAGAAGGTTATTAAAGGAAGTTAATTTTCTAAATTTGAGTAAGAAGTGTCTTGTGAAGATCAGAATAAAATATTCGCGTGTATGGAAAAAATTAAAGAGGTCAGTTCTAACTCTTCATTTATTTCTTCCTCTAGTTTTGTGAGTTCAAGCTCATCAGATAGTGATAGTTCTGATGATTCTCATACTTTCGTATGCTCTCATTGTGATGAATCAAATTCTAAACTTGAAAAGATTAATCATCACAATGAGACTTTGGTTATTGATCTTACTATAGTTAGAGATAAATATCGGATCATGGTTGAAGCTGATAAGGTTTATAAACAAAAATTTGTTGCTTTATCCGATAGTAATCATGATTTAAAAGCTGATATCTCTAATAAGCAAGAGGGGTTATGAGACTTCAGATTGAGGAAATCATGAAAAACAAAACCAAGATTCATGAGCTCGAAAGTGAAATATTGGAGTTAAAATAAAAATTGAGTAAATTTAAAAATTCATCGTTTTTACTTGATCAAATCATTGAAGTTAGTGGTCATCAAAAGGTAAGTAAAAATGGTTTGGGGTTTGTTGAAATTTCTCCTCTATTTAATAATGATTATACCAAACTACCAAGTACCCAAGGTCTGAAAGAAGTGGATATTGATTATCCATTGATAGTAGATCCTCCTGTATCTTCTAGTGAGGTAAAATCAACCAATGAGGAGAAAGTTGATACAAAGAAACTGGTTGAGAAAAGTGATAAAATCTTAACTCCAAAATCTCATGTCAAGAGTAATCTTGTGCTTACTCAAACTGATGAAAGAGTTGTCATTGAAGATGTGTATGAACCAAGTGTGATTCACAAAGACAAGAATATTCCACTTGAAAATCATATTTTTTGTGAACCACAAGAAATTAAAAAAAATCTAAGCTTGGTAAGCCTTTTGCTTTAAAGTTAACTACGAAGAAAGTGGTCTAAAATGAAGAGTTGAGAAAGTTTGTGAATCAAATTAGTAGTGAAAAAGTAAGAACATGAAGGGTTTACAAACTAAAAGGGGTCAATCAGCTTATTGCTGATGAAGTATTCCCTTTGGCTTCGGTAAAGCCTGAATGCATAAATAAGGTTTTTAATTGTGGGATACCTTTGTCTATTGAGAGTAAGTCTTCATTTGGGAATATAAAGAATAATCAATCTCAGACTTAAAAGAAAACTCAACCAATGATATTTCACAAAATAGTTTTGTTAAATCATCTGGGTTGGATATGCTTAAGAGTTTCTCTAAGTGTTCTAACTTGGATTTTTATAAACAAAAACAAAAGGATAAATTTGTTCAGTCTCAAGTGGAGGTTGTAACTTTTCAACCTAAAGATTCATAAGTAGATATCATTCACCACTAACGTTTGTGGATAAGAGAACTTGTTTCTCTTATAGTGAACGATGTCATATTGCTAAATTCTATGAATCTGGGGTCAGAATGATTGAGAAACCTTTAATCAAGACATGGTTACTTTGGTTAAAAGTATTTTGAAAAGGCAACCTCCACAAGATAAGGTTGCTGAGAAAAGAAAGTTGTTGAAGAGATTAACCCTAAGAAATTTGTTGGGGTTAATAATCTGGAGAAGAAATCTGACGTCAAACAGGTTGAGCTTGTTAAACCTGTTTGTAACACTATTAAGTGTGATGAAAGTCCTGTTGAAACTAAATTGATTTTAAATTCAAAAGCAACTTTGACCTTTAGACAATTTCAGCAGTTGCATCAACACGCATTGAAGAAAAAAGTGAAGGATGTGAAGGTTCATGTTAAGGAATTGCAACATGGAAACCTAAAATTGTTTTATCGCAAAAGGAACATGAGGTTCAACCCAAGACTGGAGTTTGGGTTACCTTTTCAAACTAATATTTTACTTGTGTGTGCAGACTTCATCCAAGATTATCTCAGGTGACAAATGGATTATGGATAGTGGATGTTCTCATCATATTACTGGCAATCTTAATCTTCTTACAAATATTAAAGAAATTCAAGGAGGTTATGTTGTGTTTGCGGGCAATCAATGTGGACTTACAACCAAAGAGGGTGAAGTTTCAAACGGGATAATCACATTCAAGAAAGTGAATTATTGTGACAAAGTTGATCATAATCTGTTGAGTGTTTCATAGATTTGTGACAAGAAGTATACAGCCTTTTTCACTGACAAAGAATGTGTGATTATGAGTACTAGTTTTTTGATTCCTGTGGAGATGGTAGTCATGCGGTCACCCCAATCGAATGATGCTTATGCTCTTGATATGGTATCCATTGCAACATCTTGTTCAACTACTACATGTTTTGTATCGAAAGCAACCAAGAAAGACACGATTCTATGACACAGGAGAATAGGCCACATCTACATCAGAACAATGAATCATTTAACTGCTAATGATATGGTGGATGGAGTTTCATTAAAAAAATTTCATATAACCGATCACTGTGTTTGTGTAAGAAATGAAAACATAAAAAGAAGTCTCATCCATTGAAACAGCTCAACTTTATCAGTACTCCTCTAGAACGTTTACATGTGGATTTGTTTGGTCCTGTGAATCGACCAAGTATTGGAGAAAATTTATATTTTTTAGTGGTCACTAACGACTATTCGAGGTTTTCATGGGTGCTGTTTATGAGGACGAAGGATCAAACAACTGATCTTGTGCAAAATCTGATCACCAAGATAGAATCACCTTAGAAGTTGAAAGTGAGGCGCATTCAAAGTTATAAAGACAATGATTCAAAAACAGTATAATGGATTTTTTCTATATTCAACATGGTATACACCATAAATATAGTGCTCCTTATGTTCTACAAAAGAACGGGGTTGCTGAACGAAAGAATCAGACCATTATTGAAGTGGCTAGAACCATGCTAGAAGATTCTAAGCTTCCTGTTCAATTTTCGAATGAGGCTATGAACACTGCTTGCTACATGTTAAATTTGGTTCTCACAGTGAGAAGCTTACGAAGACAAGAACAACCGTAAGTCGAATCTTCAATTCTTAAAGCCATTTGGGTGTCCCTGTACGATGTTAAAGAAAGATGTGGGAAATTTGAGGAGAATGCCATTGAATGATGTTTTCCTGGGTACGCGTCACCTAAGAAACGAGATTTAATCTCTCCTCTAGGTGTGTTGAAGAAAGGTACCTTGATTGTCAACGGTACACTACACCTCCTGCTGGAAGGGGACTGTAACATCCCGAAATTTCCAAAATAATATTAATTGTATTACTTAATAATAGAGGGAGAGTTTACTCGGGTTATCGGGAAATAAATAAATAGAGTAGGAGTTGGTATGGGTCGGGTTAGTGTTGGGTAATGGATATGGGTTATGGACTTGGGTTATGAAAGAAGGAAGGAGAGTCCATGGGCTTAAGCCCATGATCCCTAAATATAAATACCATTAATCACCAATTAATCCTCATTCTCACATATTCCATACACCACCAAAACACACACAACACCATCTTATAACCCGAACCAAGATCCGAAGGCGAAAACCCGAGCTTGTTGGTGCTGGAACGTCGTGACGGACCAAAACAACATCAAGGCTTAACCGGGTTCGTAGTTCGACTCGTTCAAGGTACGTTTATAGTTAGAAATCGTTCGTATAGGTTCGGTTTGATTTGGGAAATCATAGATCTGTGTTAGTTTGTTATAAACGAACCTAAAACAGCAAATATTACTGGAATTGATTAGCATTTGATAGGTTAATTGTTAACCTAAAAGAACCCGTAACCTATATGCCTAAATCGCACCCCTTAAACATCGATGTTAGGCCGATTTGATGGTTGGGGTTTGTAGGCGCTGGTCAGACGATTCCGTGGATACCTAAATCGAGTTATTTGGTTAAGAAACGAAGGATTTAAGAATGGACAGTAGCTGCAGCCGACAACTTCGCCTGCAAGCTAAGTTCGCCTGATGAACTTCGCCTGCAAAGCTAAGTTCGCCTGATGACAACTTCGCCTAAAAGCTAAGTTCGCCTGATGACAACTTCGCCTAAAAGCTAAGTTCGCCTGATGACAACTTCGCCTAAAAGCTAAGTTCGCCTAAGGGTTAACTTCGCCTAAAGCTAAGTTCGCCTAAGGGTTAACTTCGCCTAAAGCTAAGTTCGCCTAAGGTTTAACTTCGCCTAAAGCTAAGTTCGTCTAAGGTTTAACTTCGCCTAAAGCTAAGTTCGCCTAAGGTTTAACTTCGCCTAAAGCTAAGTTCGCCTAAGGTTTAACTTCGCCTAAAGTCGAGTTCGATTAGAAAATAAATTATAAACGATAAGTAAAAGTAAGCTAATACTAGGCCACCAGATTAGATCAGGCGAGTATTGATACGTGTATCTTATACAGTCAGCCGAGCTCAGTTAAAGAAGGGATTTACAACTATCGGAGGAAGAAGCAGAGTTCAGGTGAGTTTCTAGCCCCATTTATGTGTTATGTCTTCGGGGCTGTGTGCATACTCGACGTGTTTGTTAATACGCTTATCCTAAGAGATAAGTGTATGCCTTATGTGAATGATGTGATATGTATGAATGATTGCTTGATGGTACGTGAACGATCTTCGGATATTGCACGTACAAGTTGGTATCAGAGCAAAGTTCGAGAGATTTCATCCTACATGCCTAGACTCGAACAGAGAATGGGATTTAAGTAAGAAAGGAAAGATGATGCCAGTTCAAGAATGCCATGTGTCGCTCAAGCAAGATCAGTAAAGGTAAAGTGTATGATTAAATGATATATGTTAATGAGAAAGAAAAGATATGTGAACGATAGGGATAGGAATAATTGATTGTTTGATTTAACTAACTGCTTAAGTAGAACCAGCACAAAGAGACTCATAAAGGGAAGTGTATAGGACACGGAAAGCAACGTGATCAGCTAGTCACAGCTGGCCACTGTTATTACCTGTTAGCCTTGCTATCCTTGTACTAAATAGTTCCTTGAGTGATGATGTTTGTGTTTCCCTTTTAGAATACGATGGCTGGAGCTGGAGACATTGCTGGAGCTGGAGGTCGCATTGGACGACGCGGCAGGCCTCGTCGTGTCCAGCAACTTTCGGTTGAGACAGCTTCTAACACCGAAGATGAAGGAAGCGCAGCTGGAGGAGACCAGCACAACAACGAAGAGGTTCAACTTAGCCCTGCAGTTCAAGCAGCCATTGTTCAAGCTGTAGCCACTGCTGTGAAGAATATTACTCCGGGAGGGTCTGCTGGAAGCCGTGAAAGAACTGTTGAAGGGGCAGGTGGGAATGGTAGGAAATATGATGAGGGGGAAAAGGGTGATTCAAGTGAGGTGAGGCCTGTGAAAGTTGATGATAGGAAGAGGGGCCGAGGCGGTTGCAACTATAAGTCCTTCAAAGGTTGTGACCCGCCGAAGCTGACTGGTTTGGGAGACGCAACCGCTATTCTCCAATGGATAACCACTATGGATAAGATTATCCGCATTAGCGAATGCCGTCCCGACCAAGCTGTGGGTTATGCTACTCACTCATTTGAGGAGGAAGCTATGTACTGGTGGGAAGGTGTGGAGCAGAGGAAGACTAGGGATGAGATCAAGGCGTTGAGATGGGACGATCTGAAAGAGTTGGTGATGAAGAAGTTTTGTGCAGATGCCGAGGTTGAAAGGACGGAGATGAAGATCCTGAATTTAAAGGCTGGTATGATGACGCATCGTGAGTATACTACTGAATTCAACCGACTATCTAGGTTGGTGCCTGATATGGTTGACACTGAGGTCAAGAGAATCAAATGTTATGTGAGGGGATTGCCACAAAAAGTCCGCATGTTAGTCAGGGCAAATAAACCTGCTACTTTTGACTCTGCTGTTGAACTTGCAGAAGTGGTTTATGCTGACCTGGCTGAGGACGATGTGGTGGTGGAGGAAAAGAAGGAGAAGAAATGGGCTACCTCTGCTAAGCGGTCTGGCGAGATGGTGACAACAACTGATGAGAGGAAGGCCAAGGTTGGGAACAAGGATGCATGTAAGACGTGTGGGCAAGTGCACCGGGGAGAATGCAGGACTGGAACAGACAGGTGCTATCGATGTGGAAAGAGTGGGCATTACTCTCGAGAATGCCCTGATCGTCCAAAGTGCTTCAAATGCGGAAAAGCTGACCACATGGCTAGGGATTGCAAGGAATCAGGGGCGGAAGGTGCGAAAGGATAAAGACTTGGGGAAACTGCAGAGAAGAACACTTGATGAAGGAATAATTGCTCATGCAATGGTTTTATTAAATTACATTTGCTTAAGAACTTGTTTTGTGTTAAGGTTTAAAACTTATGTTTATCAGTGACGTGTAATATATTGAGTTTGGTTATGAATGATTATTATGTTATGAAGAAATGTTGTTTTAGACAATAGTGTTAAAAGTATTAATCGAAGCCTTGGAAGGAGGAGATGAGTCTTGGTACATCGAGGGTCTCATGGACAAGCTACCTTAAATAGCTAAAACACATGACCACCATTCGATGGCTGCAAAGTCGGGAGTAAGAAGGATAACCCAGAAAGCAAAGGCGATTCAATAAAGTGTGTAAATATAAGAAGTTTTCCTTTTATAAGGAATAAGTTAGGTTTCGGGGACGAAACCTCTTTAAGGAGGGAAGACTTGTAACATCCCGAAATTTCCAAAATAATATTAATTGTATTACTTAATAATAGAGGGAGAGTTTACTCGGGTTATCGGGAAATAAATAAATAGAGTAGGAGTTGGTATGGGTCGGGCTAGTGTTGGGTAATGGATATGGGTTATGGACTTGGGTTATGAAAGAAGGAAGGAGAGTTCATGGGCTTAAGCCCATGATCCCTAAATATAAATACCATTAATCACCAATTAATCCTCATTCTTACATATTCCATACACCACCAAAACACACACAACACCATCTTATAACCCGAACCAAGATCCGAAGGCGAAAACCCGAGCTTGTTGGTGCTGGAACGTCGTGACGGACCAAAACAACATCAAGGCTTAACCGGGTTCGTAGTTCGACTCGTTCAAGGTACGTTTATAGTTAGAAATCGTTCGTATAGGTTCGGTTTGATTTGGGAAATCATAGATCTGTGTTAGTTTGTTATAAACGAACCTAAAACAGCAAATATTACTGGAATTGATTAGCATTTGATAGGTTAATTTTTAACCTAAAAGAACCCGTAACCTATATGCCTAAATCGCACCCCTTAAACATCGATGTTAGGCCGATTTGATGGTTGGGGTTTGTAGGCGCTGGTCAGACGATTCCGTGGATACCTAAATCGAGTTATTTGGTTAAGAAACGAAGGATTTAAGAACGAACAGTAGCTGCAGCCGACAACTTCGCCTGCAAGCTAAGTTCGCCTGATGAACTTCGCCTGCAAAGCTAAGTTCGCCTGATGACAACTTCGCCTAAAAGCTAAGTTCGCCTGATGACAACTTCGCCAAAAAGCTAAGTTCGCCTGATGACAACTTCGCCTAAAAGCTAAGTTCGCCTAAGGGTTAACTTCGCCTCAAGCTAAGTTCGTCTAAGGTTTAACTTCGCCTAAAGCTAAGTTTGCCTAAGGTTTAACTTCGCCTAAAGCTAAGTTCGCCTAAGGTTTAACTTCGCCTAAAGCTAAGTTCGCCTAAGGTTTAACTTCGCCTAAAGTCGAGTTCGATTAGAAAATAAATTATAAACGATAAGTAAAAGTAAGCTAATACTAGGCCACCAGATTAGATCAGGCGAGTATTGATACGTGTAACTTATACAGTCAGCCGAGCTCAGTTAAAGAAGGGATTTACAACTATCGGAGGAAGAAGCAGAGTTCAGGTGAGTTTCTAGTCCCATTTATGTGTTATGTCTTCGGGGCTGTGTGCATACTCGACGTGTTTGTTAATACGCTTATCCTAAGAGATAAGTGTATGCCTTATGTGAATGATGTGATATGTATGAATGATTGCTTGATGGTACGTGAACGATCTTCGGATATTGCACGTACTGTCAGGTTGTAACGCTAAGCATAAGGTAAGTATGATATGTATGTTTATGTGTATGAATGTGATAAAGTTAATAAAAGAATGAAAGGATGGTTGTATGGTTACGAAGAGGGTACCGAGCCCTAATAATACTCGAGGTATGATGTATGGTTGTATGGTAACGAAGAGGGAATCGAACCCTACAAATATTCGAGAACTAGGGAACCGAACCCTACTAATATTCGAGGAAAGAGGGACCAGACCCTTATAATATCTGTGATGTTAGGGACCAGACCCTTATAATATCTGTGATGTTAGGGACCAGACCCTTATAATATCTGTGATGTTAGGGACCATACCCTTATAATATCTGTGATGTTAGGGACCAGACCCTTATAATATCTGTGATGTTAGGGACCAGACCCTTATAATATCTGTGATGTTAGGGACTAGACCCTTATAATATCTGTGAGGTTATAGGGCGAAAGGCTCTTTAAAACGTATGATTATGTATGTAAAGAAAGTATGAATGAAAGAATATAAGTTTATGTGTATTGTATAGTGTATGATTAACTAGAACTCACTCAGCGTAGCTGACTTTTAGTATGCACGCAGGTGAGTAGGATGAGGCAGCTCGCTTGAGGAGACACGTGGCACCGAATAAGAGGTTGGCATCGGAAGACTCAAGACGTATAAGTTTAATGTTTCGTTTATTTTGAAAAACAAAATGATGTTTTAAGGCAAGACGTGTTTTGATATGAAATGTTTTAAGAAAGTTTTTATATTCCGCGAAAGTTTTAATGAACTCTGATTTGTAAGAACTGTGTTTATGAGTAAATCCGACGCGAAAGTAGGGTTTGGGTTCGGCTACCTGATGGGATGTTCAGTTATGAAGGTTTGTTTGATTCTTTCTCTCCCTCGGTTGATGTACAAACTGAAGACTTGGTTCGTGCTTATTTGGAAAAATAGTTATCATCTTATCCAAATTCTTCTAATCGTCATTCTACACCTGTACATGATCAACCTAAAACGTCAAATGTCTTATCCGATACATCTGATGATGCCGACTTTGAAGATTATACCTCAGACCCATTCCATTGGTAGAAACTCATGAACATAATGGGATACATTCAGGAGAATCTTCCTAAACTTTGAATGTTGAAGCGGCTAATGAAAACATCACCAATTTTCAAGATAATGTTCAAATTTATGAGAATCCTACTCTTAGAATTCATTCTTATCATCCTTAGGAAACATTATTGGTGACTTAATTGAGGGATTAAGAACTCGTCATCAAGTAGCAAATGTGGTTGAAGATGTGCTGCTATGTGAGTAAGCCCGACATCAATGCCTCGGGAATTCTTAAATATTACCCAATACATTTGCTTTATAGCCCAAATCGAACCTACAAGTGTGATTATGGCACTTCAAGAACCATCTTGGATAGAAGCAATACAAAATGAACTGTAGCAATTCGTTCATCTTGGTGTTTGGGATCATATTGACAAACCAGATCAGGTTAAAAAGGCTATCCCGACAAAGTGGGTATTTAAGTGCAAGAAGGATGATCGTGGGGTTATTGTTAGAAATAAAGTAAGACTGGTAGTCCATTGATTTAATCAGCGTGAAGGAATTGACTACAATGAAGTATATGCTCCGTTGCAAGACTTGAGGCTATATGAATCAAATTGGCCAACGCAGCTTTCAAGAATTTTAATGTGTACCAAATAAATGTAAAAAGTGGATTCTTAAATGGGGATATTCATTAAGAGGTTTACGTGAAGCAGACTCCTGGTTTTGAAGATCCAGATTATTCTGAGCATGTTTACCGATTAAACAAGGCTCTTTATGGTCTACATCAAGTCCCGAGAGCTTGGTACAACACGTTGGCTAACCATCTTATGGATTATGGATTCTCACGAGGGACTGTGGATTATACCCTTTTCTATAAGACTGTGAAAGACGATCTTCTTCTGGTCTAGATATACGTTGACGATATCATCTTTGGTTCCACGAACGACAGCTTGTGTAAAGAGTTTGAGAATACGATGCAGACGAAGTTTGAGATGAGCTCGATGGGAGAAATAAGTTTCTTTTTGGGGTTGCATGTTCACTAGACTACTTCATGAATCTTTATTGACTAAACAAAGTATGTGAATGATGTCTTGATCCGATTCAAGATTACTGCCAGAAAAGTACCCTCAACTCGTCTCCCCATGGGTCACAGTTTATCACCAAATGAATTGGAGGATACCGTAGCTCCAACCCTCTATCGTGCGATGGGTTCGTTGATGTATCTAACTGCTTCTCGACCAGATATAATGTTTGCTGTTTGTTTATGTGCCAGGTATCACTCGAGTCCCCCGAGTGAATCATCTTGCGGCGGTTAAACGCATCTTTCACTATCTAGGGGGTAATCCTGACATCGGGTTATGGTATCCCAAGGGCGATAGTTTCAAATTTACTACTTATACAGATTCGGACTACGGAGGTTGCAAGATCACTTTTTCAAATCTACAATATCTGGTTGTCAATTTTTAGGAAGCCGACTTATTTCCTGGCAGTGTAAGAAGCAGACAACGATCTCCACTTCAACCGCTGAAGCTGAATACGTGGCAACCTCGAGTTGTTGTTCATAGGTTTTATGGATTTAGCAACATTTGCGAGATTCCGGTTTGAAGTTTCTTACTACTCCCATCTATATTGATAATTCTGCTACTATCTGTATTACTAAAAATTCCGTACATCATTCTAAAACAAAGCACACTGAAATCCGGTATCACTTTATTCGTGATTGTTTTAAAAAGAAATTAATCAATTTGGACAAAATTCACACAGAATTTCAGAAACCTGACATTTTACCAAGGCATTTTATAAACTAGATTTTTATACTTTCTTGGTTTAAATGGTTTAAAAACCTCTTTAGAAATTCAATCGCTCGGTTGATCAATTTTATTTCTTTGTATAGTTTTTCGTCTATTTTCTTTTATTATGCTTTGATTTTTGGGGGAGAATATTATGAGAAAAATATAAAAAGATTGTGATTTCTGTTTTGATATATAAAAATACAAAAACATTAAAATATATAAAATTTTTAGAAACTTCATCCGACCTTATGGGAAGTGATGGTACATTGACTTAACGGAACTAGTGTATGGATAAATTAGACTAAAAATTGCCGTAAGATTAACTACATGATGTCTAGGATGGGCTTGACAAATCATATAAGTGCTGATATGATATAAACCTTAATGCTTGCCAAATCTAGTGGTATAACATCTTTATTCATAGTTAATATATGTTTTAAGTATCAAAAATATTAGAGATTGTTGTGTGTACATGCGTTCTTGCAAAGAAATTCAACTCATTTGTCTTTCATTTTCCAAAGAAATTCAACTAAGTTTTTTCTTCATTTGTATTCGAATCTTGTATTCTCTTTGCGCTATAAGATTATCCGACCTGGGGGGTTAAGATTTGAATATACTGATTTATTTTCTTGGTGTTTCGTATAAATCCTTGGACTTTCTCCGTGCTATAATACGGGATTATCCGAATTGATTGTTAAGGCCTTATACAAATTCAATTTATTTTATCTTTTTTATTTTGTTAAAATGCAGTCTTATCTGTGTGTAGTAATACCAATCTTAAGAGAAATATTAACCTTCTGCTTTATTTTTGCATGTGTCATAGCTAATCATGCTTAGAATGTGGAAAAGTAATACATGTGACAATTCATTGAAAGATAAATATTGTGTCTGATGGGTGTGGTCCACAAATTTTGTGCTTAATTGAATCTTAACTGTATCGTAAGGCTACTGAAGGATTTATGTAAATTTTAAAGTGGATAACTAAATATGTAACCATCTTCGGATTATGTGCATAGTAATATCGAAATAGAAATGTTTCTTAGGATGTTTTTAGTCAATATGATCACATGTTGCGATCTTTCTCACAAAAAAAACGTACTGCTTGTTGTATTTTGATTGCTGATTTTCTTATTCTTTGAAAATTACAAAAAGTGTTTCGGTGTGTTTTGATATAAACTTTGAAAAATACAATAATATTTTGTGTGTGATTTAGCTTAAAGATTTAAAATTCAAAAAGATTTTATCTTCTGCTTTATTTTTTTTATCTCCAAGATGTGCGAATTTAAAATTGATAAGAATTATGGATTTTACCATCTTGTTGAAAAGGTTTACCCATGATTTTAAGATAATATTTATTTATTTAATTCAAAATATTGGTTTTGAAGAGTAATTTATGATTTTACAGTGTTATATGGGTAAATTTTCATTCATTCGCTATCGTATGCCTTCATTCGCTATGTGGTTACAACGAATGGACCCAAATCGCTAGTTAATTCTAGCGAATGACACTCATTCGTCTTGTAACTCATACGCTACTGTTTCATAAGCTAACATTGTAGAAAATGAGGACTCATTCGTCAATGTGCTAAGCGAATGAATGGACATTCGCTACGTATGTAGCGAATAAGCCCATTCATTGTCCTGGAGTCTATGCCAGTATTGTAAAGGGTATAAATACCACAATATAACAAATGGACATTCATTCGTTTGCCTACTATATGCCTCGTTTCTCCCTCACACCTACTATTACTCTGCTAAATTTTTACTCAATCAATTGGTGTATTCAATTGTTAATAGATTCATCATCATTCAATGTATACAGGTAGAATATCATCTAATTGATGAGTTAATTGTTGATTTGGAACTGTTTCGAACAGCCTTTGGCGTTAAAATCCTAACGGACTTTAATCACTTCAATCGACATTCTAAACCTGTTTTAAACGATATTAGTATTCATATGTGTGTTATCAATCATGTATTGATTCTATGGTACTGATTTTTGGATGTTGATTGTTTGCATTCAAGGTTAATTGAGATTTGAAATTGCATTTTGACTTTCCTGGATTTCAATTTTGACTTTGACCCATTCGTCAATATGAACCATTCGTGTCCGTTCGCTATGTTTTAATGTTCATTCATCAAAATTATAACGAATGAATTCCAAAGGTTATGTATTTTAATGAATGAGCCTCATTGACAAGGCACAACATTGTTACCTGCTGCTGCTGGTTAGGTGGCTGACAAGAAGCATAACATTGTTGCCTTCTTGGGACATAACTTTTCTGACAAGGCAACATTCGGAGGTGCTATCAGTTTTTTGAGATGCTCAAGTACATACCGAGCTAATTCTACCAATCTCCCTGTGTATTACAACATTATTAGACCGTTTTGGGAGATGACTCGATATGTAGCTAAAGAGAATCACATTGAAGCTACAATTCAACGTTGCAAGGTTATCATTACACCTCAGATTATTCGGAGTGCGTTATTATTTGGTAATAATGATAATAATGTCTACAAGTTTGATAAAGAGTTGATCAAAGGGTTATTTGGTAGATTAAAGTATGCTAGGAATCTTGATGCCTCACAATACGATAAAGAGAACCTTTGTGAGCAGTACAAATACCTACTACTCGTGTTGATACATTGTTTAGGTGGACGTGGAGGTGGGTTCAACCAGTTCCACAATATGCAACAATCTGCTATGGTTGCATTAGTGCTGAATTAGAGATTTAATTTTTTAGAGATGGTATTTTATCATTTGAAGGAAAATTGCACGATAAAGACGAATAAGTTTATGATGTACCTAGATTCCTTCAAATGATTATAGATCACTTGGTGTCGAGTTTGCCTAAGGATCCAGAGGTTACCTTTGATCGTATCAAGTTGGAGCATATGAATGAAGACACAATGCAGAGATTCATGGTTTAAGTAGTTGATTGGTCATTTAGCTAGTGATTTATACCAGCCACCATCTAATGATCATTGGATCCATGACAACTCTGATTCTGAGCATGAAGATGGTAGTGGTGGTGGAAATGATGGTAGTGATGGTGGTGATGGTCGTGCTGAGGCACGAAAAAGAAAGGCTAAGGGAAAGGTTGTTGCTACTGATGAGCATCCTAAGAGAATAAGAGGAACTGGGGTTTCTATACAAAACCCAGAACAGGAGATTCCAGGAGCTGTTCCTACTACAGTTGTTCCTACTCCTCCTGCATATGTTGCCAGTACTACTCTAAGTACTCTGGTGGTTACTTTGGTGACTACTACCTCAATAGATCCAAGATTCTCATCCATCCCGCGACCAATATTACATTAAGTTAAATCTCCGATTCCTCCTCCACAACAGGCTAGTGCAACTGAAAGCCCCACCATGTCTGTTGGAACAGTGGCGAGGCCTACACAAATGGTTCCATTTATGCAGTTTAACAGACCATAGGATCCAATGATGCATCTTCATCCTGGCTTCTACAAATTACCAGTTCAACATCAAATCTACCATTTGATGAACTTGCTGCATTTACAAGAGAACCAGATGTGTGTTGATCGTCAATTTTAAGAGTCTATCCGTACTGATCAGATTTTGATGATGAAGGGGTTACAATTCTTAAATAAAGGGAATGATCAGTTGAGAGCCCTAACGGCTGCTCAAGGGGAGAAAATCAAGAAATAAAACGAGGTGATCCTTCAATTGTAATGCAAAGATGATTTGTTGAAGAAATTAAGGATTGTGGTTTATCATGATTCTATTGAAGTCTAACCCGTCAGCACACAGAAAGTGAAGACTATCTTATTTGTTGACATGACTAGGGTTGTGATGAGTATGGTTAACGCGGATGGGATTTAAGAAGGTGAGTTTGTTTATCACAATTTAAAAAAGAACAAATTGTCATATTACTTAACCTTAACAAGGAGGATATGGAGGAATTAGAGAAGCGAAAGATGCAAGAGATGTGGATGCTGATCCAAGTATTCCATCTTGGGATACTTGCTATGATGATGTGGATATGGAGGATAACACGGCCGAGGAATATTCCGATATATAGACACGAAATAATTTTGACGGGGGGATTCCTTTCTTCACTACAGAGCATTATAAGAAGGACGAGGAGAGTTGGGCAAAGAGAAAGAGAAAAAGAAAGAGAAAGGAAAGAGGCCAGAACCAACTGAACAAAGACAAAGATAAAGACAAAGACAAAGACAAACTTCAGATGGTATGTTTTAATATAACGCAAAGAAATTAAACAAGTGGATAGAGACATTGAGGTATGCTCAAAAGGAAGATTATCTATAGTCAAAGGCCAGATTGTCTGCGTACCAGATGAAGAAGTTTGTTGTTGTAAAGACGGTTAAAGGTGATATTGTGTTGTAGATTCACGAACCCAAGCTGAGTGGGAGAATGGTATTCAGTATTTTAATCATTTTACTGACACTCTCTCCATGCCACGTTGGGACGTACATACGTTGGCCTTTAGACCATTCACGAATTGTGGGAACAATCAATTGATTGATTAGTTCTATCGGCATTTGGTTCATGAAGTTCATCATGGGTTCAAGTTTTACAAGCCCTAGGTAACTAAATGACAATATGTTGATGAAATTGATATTTGCATTGGGTGGAGAAAATTGGCATTAAAGGTAAAGTCACCGCGCACTTTGAAGAAAGTTCCGCTAAAGGTTTTACCAAAAAGCTTTTATAAGGACTTCAATCGGTGGTACTATGATGAAAAGACGAGCGAAGTCGTGATTATGCAGGGGTCTGGTGATAAGATAGAGTTTATACGGATTTTCGATCTGATGTGGTTGGTTAACCTTCTAAGTCTGACAACGACGTTTTATTCTACAATCAGATCAGATGGGCACACAATAAAGACAATGAGCTGGCTATGCACTTCCAAAGGGTTGTATGCATATGTTAGGGATGAGCAAATTCGATACTGGTATCGATTGGTACCGGTACCGTACCTAAATCAGTACCGATTTTCTACCGTTGGTACCGAATCGGTACCAAAGTTTTGAGTTTTGGTATCGGTACCGGTACCGGTATTTCCCGAATTTTTTACCTTCAATACTGGTACCGTCCTGATACCGGTACCGAACTGAAAATTTCGGTACCGGTACCAAAAATTTGCGATTTTCGGGACCTGATTTTCGGGATGTTAATATATCAGGCCATTCGCTAGGGGAATGTCTAGCGAATGGCGTAGCGAATGTGGCTAATTCGCTATGCATGTATAGCGAATGAGTGATCGTCTATATATAAGATGTAATCTATATCATTTATAACAGTTTGATTATATTGTTTAATTTTCTCTAGTTACGCTGCCCAAATTTCCTCTCAATACACACACTTACACACATCGTGATCCTAATGGTTAACAACTGATGATGTCTTAAGACTAGATCCAACAGTAAATGAATCATGATGATCATTGTGTTTTTTCTCACTTCAGGAGGTATCACGCCAAGAAAGGGATAATTGTTGAAAAGTGGCAATTGTGGAAATTTGGGCCACAATATCTTAATTTGCAGGTCTTTAAGTGGTGGGAGAGGAATAAGTTCATAAGCAGAAATACTACTTCACAATGAGCACCACAATTAAGTTAACAAGCTTAGTTGTTTATGATGGACTGTTATGTATGACTTTTTCAAGATGATTGAACATTTTGACTTTCGGGGGGGGGGGGGGTATAACAATTTAATGACTTGTGGTGTGTTATGTTTGACAATTAATGTGCTATGAATTATGTCATTTGACTTGCTTATGTTGTTTGACAATTTATGTGCATTTATGTGCTATGTTGTTAGACATTATGTGCAATGTTGTATGACTTTGAGGTTATGTTTGGCACTTTGATGGTATTGCGTATAGGTTGAGTCGTAAGTAAATATTTGGATGAGTCAAGTACACCCCAATGTCCAATGACAATCATTATTTGACCATTCTGAGTCTGAATCATGATCACCTTCATATGGATCATGGTCATACTCATATTGTGCCTCTATTTCATATTCTTCCTTCGGTATGAAGACCTCCATTTCTTTTTCTTGCATTAACTAGGTTGTCAAAACCCCCGACCCTATACTCCGGGAGGGGGAGCCGTGAACGCGAATAGTGGTATCTGTGTTTATTAAAATATTTGGCAGCAGAAAATTCAGCAAGACCGTAGTTAGGAAAATTTTATCATAGTGTAAAACAGCATGATGCTTATTTCATAAACTGGAATAAAAGCAACATTTATGTATACAAAGGTTTTAACGAGATAAACCTCAATTTACAAAACATGTTTCTTTATTTCGGTGATAAGCCACTTATTTAAGCTGGAAGGACAACATGCATCATTCCTGTGTCTTTAACAAGTTACCTGAAACATGTTTAAAAAATATTTGACCATTAGAAAACAATGGTGAGTACTTTCATTTGTAAATGACATATTTTTACACTTACAACATTAAGATATTTTTACGCGTGTCTGCTTACAAATTACTGAAAGGGTTTGTCACTCGATCGTATCTGCGACTATGGTCAAATTACTTATTGGCTAACACTTGTCTAATATGTAACGTGTAATAGCCCATTAGGCAAGCCTTGTATACAAAACCCCACAATACCAGTAGTAACCATCCCATAAGTCTACATTGACTTAATCACTGTAACGTAATTAAAACCTTTTGAAAGCATTTGGACCATCTTACATGAGTTTAATGAGTTAAACAAAATCATCATGACAGTATTAGAAAACCAGTTGTCTCACGCAAATGTGAATTGTACAAAAACTCGAATGTCTCACCTTGCAAGTTTACTATTTATGAGCTTCCTGGTATTATGCACCTAGTGTAGTACATCTATATTAGTAAAAACCTATAATCGTAAAGATAATCACGAGATTAGAAACTTTTACACGATGGCAAAATCTCACCATGTATAGGCAGAGCTTTGGATTCGTGTACTAAAGCTTCTTTTAATCGGATTAGGATATCGTTACGGCTACTCAAGCCATTATACCAATACTCTAATAGTTATAAAGTTAGAGAAAGTGCGAAAGGATTGAACGAGAAATGAAGGCTGGATCACCTCCCTTTTATAATTGAATTTTGGTCTCGTCACGTATCAAGACAGATCAAATAAACAAGCGTCACGTAGCGCAATAGAAATAATAGGGTTGTTGAGTTAGCCCTAGATATGCCACGTAGCAGGAAACGTGTCATTGCCGCGTAACGACCATGTCCGAGCCCAAGCCCGTGCGCGTCGGTTGATTCGCAGCCTCGCTAAGTCCATTGAGTGTGTCTTGTCATACAAGAATAGTATCATGTGAGTCCCCTTCCTTATAAGGAGCTTACAATTTTTGTTCATAGCAATGTGGGACAAGTTGTTCTCTTTTCTTATTTATATCCGTGAGGGATAATTCCACTTTCTTCTTTCACCAATGTGGGACAAGCCCACCTTCTTATTTCTTCAAATTGGGATACTCCCATACTTTCCATCATATATTTTGGAACTGTTTTTTTTCTGTCCTTCTTCTTTCCTAAGTTGTTAAATTTGGACCGCAATTTTTGGGATGTTACATAGTCGAATATTTCATGTTCTTGCAACTGAAAGTCTTCCTTGTCAACCTTACCCATATGCTCATGCAACTGACCAACTTCCTTGTCTACCTTACCAACTTAAGGATGGTTGCAACATGGCCGTTAAATACCAAATAAACATGTAAATAGATTACAGACCACACTTTAAAGAACTAATGATCTGATATTCAACACATAAGAGAGTGAAAAACTAGACAATTAGAAACACAACAATTACGTGTCTCCATAGTACAAATACAAACTACAAGATAACCAAACAAGTTTAAACATAAATTCCTAACACAATCTTCAATTTTATGACTTCTATAGCTTTAATTCTTGTAAATTTGTCTTTCTTGTTTATCATCTTCACCATAGTAGAGATTACCCTTTCACATATGGGACAAGTGGGAGTCCAGCCCACTTTAGCCATCCACATGTCCTCTTCTATAATATCAACCGATTTCAAAATCCTACCCTCATTATCTTGATTCAACGAAAATTAACATAAAACTGAACTAATTTCAATCAAAATTAAAATCAACAATCATTAGTAAGTGAGAAATTTGAGGAATTGAAAGAGTTACACAACACAAGAATCTTCGAGCCAGGTTTGTATCCATCCGGGAAATTCGATAGCACGTACCTGCACCACAAGAGGATTTCAATTCTGATTGACCGTAAGTGTGTGACCTTGATCTCACTGATGATAAAGAGGAGAATATACTAGGGCACCAATAAAGAATCACAATGAAGAAGAGAATTGAGAAGAGTTCGATAGCCTGGATGGTGCATTAATCGATTGAAAGTGAGTGAGGGGTAAACTAGTAATTTAACCATTAAATTTGATGGAAAACTTGACAGGCATTAGACAGAGGGACTTAAAAGGACCCGCAAGAAACCACATGAATTCATTCATGTCATTTTAACTTTCATGGGAGCAAACGTGGCCCGAACCGAAACCACATGATGAAAACATAAGTTCTCTAAAGTAAATATTCAAAAGTATATAGCAAAGTATAAGTACTTGAATAATAAAAAACAAGCGTTCATTTTGAATTAGAGTTGCACATTGTCAATCAAAGTGCTATATATAACGCATTTTCTACAGCCACCCCCAAAATTGCTAAAAAAACCCCTAATACGTCGCGTATAAAGCTATACGCTGCGTATTAGGGGGTTTTCTAGAAAAACCCACCAGTTTGTCTTATTATGTTGTTTATTTTTTTTCTTTTCTTTGTTTTTGTTATTTATTGTTATTTATAATTATTATTGTTAATATTATTTTATTTATGAATAATATATTATTATTCGGAATTTGGCAAATGGCGTTCAGTTGCAGGGCTTATATGGGAAAATTGACATTGCGAAACGAACTTTCAATTTATTGGCTGCTGTCATTATGGACAACTTGAATCAGTTACAGTGACTACCTTGGGAAAAACTAACAGTGCCAAACGAATCCTTTCTTGGCTGCTTTTGGTATTGGCATCTCAAATCTGGTTCTTCGATTTCTTCAAACTCCAACTGTCTTGACCGTCGGCTACCACCACCAACCGTAGTTGTCTTCACTTCAACACATATCCGTTGTCACTAAGCTTTAGCTTAAGCTTATTATTATTTTTATGTTTAGATGGAGGTATTGTAAGTTGATCATCTTCTGTATATTAAAGAATTATCGGCTTATATATATATATAACTCTTATACTAACAATGTGTTTTAATATTCTTGTGTAGCAGATGTGCAGTATAAGAATTCATTGCTCTAACATAACCAGCACCAGATTGAGATATTAGTTTGATGAGTTTGAATCTCTCGGATCCGCGGTATCCGCTCGGCAGCGATAACGGGAGTCCATAATTTGAATAGTGAAATTGAAATTTGGTCATTGCTCCAACATAAAGAGCACCAGATTGAGATATTAGTTTGGACTTACCTGAACCGGTTGACACGTATGCTAACGTGGATCTAGGTTCGGTGTTGATGCTAATATTAACACGTTTTCTTACAGCTTTCATTATCACCGGCATAATACACGATGAAAGCACAAACTTAAAAAACAATTCATACAATAGCAATTCTCTTCATTCTTTTTCTCTTCTTCATGTTTAGTACTTTCTTGAGTGAAAGGTTCTTCAATTCATGTTTAGTACATGAAGAATATACAGTAGATGATCAAGTTATAAAACCCCCATGTTTAGTACTTTCTTGAGTGAAAGGTTCTTCAAATTATGGACTCCGTTATCGCTACCGTCAGTGGATACCATGGATCCGAGAGATTCAAACTCATCAAACTAATATCTCGATCTAGTGCTGGTTATGTTGGAGCAATGAATTCTTATACTGCACATCTACTACACAAGAATATTAAAACACCATTGTTAGTATAAGAGTTATATATATATATATAAGCCGATAATTCTTTAATAACATTAGATGATCAACTTACAAAACCCCCCATCTAAACACAATAATAATAATAAGCTTAAGCTTAAGCTTAGTGACAATGGATATGTGTTGAAGTGAAGACAACTACGGTTGGTGGTGGCGGCCGACGGTCAAGACAGTTGGAGTTTGAAGAAATCGAAGAGCCAGATTCGAGATGTCGATAACGAAAGCAGCCAAGAAATTGAAAGTTCGTTTGGAAATGCCAGTTTTCCCAAGTAAGCCCTTTGGTAATTGATTCAAGATGCCCATAATGAAACCAACCAATAAATTGAAAGTTCGTTTCACAATGTCAATTTTCCCAAATAAGCCATGCAACCGAACGCCATTTGCCGAATTTTGAATAATAATATTTTATTGATAAATAAATAATATTAATAATAATAATCATAAATAACAATAATAAAAACAAAAGAAAAGAAAAGACAGAAAAAAATAAAGAAAAAAAACATAATAAGACAAAACTGGTGGGTTTTTCTAGAAAAACCCACCAACATAACCAACACTCGTTTGATATAATATTGTTAGGGCTCGGATTTTCGGCATCCTTAGCAAGCAATATGTTCAGGATAATTCCAGGATATGGTACCCTCCAAGGTAACAGGTATCCTAAATATGTTGTATAACTAATAAATTGTTCGTTGTCTTTCCCTGTTTACTAGGTCAAGGGACGTTACCACGATTGCCTAAGGACTCGGAATTGCAGCTGGGTTACTTCAAATAAAAAGTGGTCAAAGGAAATGTGGGAATCAAATGGCTAATTGGAAGGAGCCAATTATCTCCGGAATGATAGAGATTATTTTAGCTACTTATTTGTATAAATAGAGCTAAACCCAGGATCAATACACACACTTTATCACACGAGACTTACTAGTACTCGCACTTTGTAATCATGATCCAACTAGCTCAACCACTTGTATCCACTTTTTGTTATTAATAAATTGATGGTGATAGTTTTCACCACCTGGGTTTTTTTCTTGTTATCCTCGGGATAACGGGTTTTTTCCTCGCAACAAATCTCCGTGTTATAGCATTTTTACGTTCATTTCAAGCAAGCACCAAGTCCCATGTACTAATTTGGTTACGAAATCACCTTTGTTAATTTTTGACCAAAACAAATATAATATAATAATTATATTATATTATATTATATTATATTATATTATATTATATTATATTATATTATATTATATTATATTATATTATACAATACACTTTAAGAACGTACTTCCGAACGTGTTGTGTCGACGCCTGACACCCTCATCTGAATCTCTGGTGTACATCAGGTGCCCAATAATAATAACTAGTTGGTTACGTGCGTAACGTTGATAACTTGATAATGGGCCGATATTTTTAAGAACGAATATACAAACATGTCATAACGAATATCGCTTTGACACAGCAAAAAAGAGTTTATCTAAATATCAAGAACTTAGTCGGTATTAGTTATGGTAATTGCAGTATTAATATGGCACGACACTTCAAATGTAGCTTACGAGAAAAAAAAAACTTATAGAGAATACAACTATGCTTTCAATGAAACTGATATACTTTATTGCAACTACACCTCCGTTTTAGCAGGCTGACATAGATAAAAATAAACATGTCGTAACGGCATACTAAAAGATTTTAAAAATTATGTATGTTAATCATTATAAAAAAATATATAAATAGTAACAAAAAGAAAAACACATGTTATGGCACAAATTATAACCATGAAAACTTTGATGGGTTACATTGCAAAAGTAAGCAAAGTTCAAAAAAAGAAGATGTTAAGGATTATATTAAAACAGTTTAACACTTTAGGGGCTAATTTAAAACATTTTAAACTCAAGGGACTAAAATTGTAAGAAATGATACATTACTGTAGCTATAGATTTCATTTTATATATAGTATAACATTTTAATACTAATAATAATATAAAAATTAATATTTTAATAATAATCATAATATTAAAATAATAATAAAATAATTATATATTTAGAATAATATTATTTTAATAATAATAATATTTTAATACTAATAATAATATAAAAATTAATATTTTAATAATAATCATAATATTAAAATAATAATAACATAATTATATATTTAGAATAATATTATTTTAATA
>NW_027500932.1:0-60024 GCF_021521415.1 Bidens hawaiensis
GGTTTTCTAGTTCGGTTTTAGTGAAAATGGCATTTAAAAAGGGATTTTGGTTCTGGAAAGATTACAGGGGACTATGGAGATGGCAGGGGTCATCCAGGAAAAATTTGGGATTTTTCTAAGATCGTTTGGTATTTACGACATATTTAGTATTTAAATGGTGTTTAAAAATAGATAAATAAATATTAAATATAAAATTAATTCTGGAAATATTTTTATAAAATTCCCCACTGTCAAAAAGTGATTTGTGCAAAATTTTAAGATCCGAGACTCAACGGATAATTATTTGTGCTAAAACAAACTTTTAAAGCTTAAAACACGTAAACCGGTAAAGTTCGCATAAGCGAGCTGACTGGTGTATAAAAACCCTAAAAATGAACTATTTTCATATAATTGAGTTAATCAAGTAAAAATAAATCATCCGAAAATAATTCGGATGATTTGAGTAATTTTTAACAGTTTCCAGTACGCTAAAAACGGAAACGGGTCCCGCGGCCAATCGGGGCGTCTAAACCGAGCCCTAATTTCACAACTTTAGTTAAATTATCAATTAACAACTATTTTCGTGTCGTGTGTGACCAAACCCATTTTTGAAACATAAAAATGGATAACCGTGCTAGGCACGCAAAACGGGAAAAATGACTAATAGTAAATCTGACTAGTGAACTCTAAACGATATCACAATCTGAGTCCGGAGAAGTGTTTCTGGGTTAAAATTGCCCCCAGAACGGGTACAGTACTGGGTTAACTGTGTCCCCAGATGTACCGGTTAACACGATTAAAGTTATGTTAATAGTGATTGTATAGTAACGAACCTAGGGATCGTATTACAGATTTGGACTAGTAGCTGGAGTATTGTGTGACTTAATTGCTTACGATAAGGTGAGTTTCACGAGCCCCTTTTTCTGAATTGTTTTCAAATATTTTCCCGGGGCGGAAGCATGTTACTAATAAAATGTTTAAGTACATACTGAACGCATGGATTTGCGTGTATTTATAAATATTCGATTGTAAGGGAATCGTACGGAATGGGTACAGTACTGGGTTAACAGTGTCCCCAGATGTCCCTGGAAGTGTTTCTGGGTTAACATTGCCCCCGGAATGGGTACAGTACTGGGTTAACAGTGTCCCCAGATGTCTCTAGAAGTGTTTCTGGGTTAACATTGCCTCCGGAATGGGTACAGTACTGGGTTAACAGTGTCCCCAGATGTCCCTAATATATGATTATCATAATGATTTGTCACTATTTATTTAAATTAGTGAAACTCACCAACTATTCGTAGTTGACCCGTTTTCTTTACATGCTTTCTAGGTACTCCCAAACTGGAGTAAGTGCTACATGCTTGATGATGCGTGCTATTTGTGGTAGTTTAGTGATCATTTTGTATTAAATATGATAATGTAATGTTGGTAAAACTTATGTGCTATCGCCTAGACGGGAACTAAACTCGGAACAATGTAATATGATGTAAATTAATGTATTGGTGTTTTCTTTATAAGCAATGCTGTTGATATCAGATGTGTCTGTTGCATCCCGTTTACGTTTCCGCTGCGGTTACGGGGTGTTACAACGTTATTCACCCATCTTGTTATGTTTAACAGTACACAGCGTATTTGTATAAACGTGTTTTCACGTGTAATTTCATTATGTTTTGATATTCGTACCATGTCCACTTAATTTATCATTCAACAATACTATTCACCATTCATTCGAACGTAATCAGTCGTTATGTTTGTAGGGACTTTTTGTATGTAAACGTTCAGGTGGTTTATATCCTGAACCATTTCCAAATAGATAGCATATGTAACTATGCTTTTTACCCCCAAAAAGTTCATAAACAGTCTGAAAAGAGGGGTCATGAAACTCACTGTTTTGTAGGCACTCAGTGTGAGGTCAGCTCGGGGTTAGTTTCCCTCGCTATCACTTAGTCCCTATAATTAATATTATAATAATATTAATATTTTAATATTATTTTAATCCTCATACTAGACTGGGCTGTATAGCTAATCTGGGTATAGTTGTTACACCCAGAAAGTGTCAGTAGGTTTAGATTGTGATGTTGTTCAATGTCTAATGTTTAAAATCAAACTTGGCTCGGTTTCCCTGTTTCACCAGCTGGGCCAAGTTGTTCGTTTAAGCGTTCATAAAACAGTTATGGGGACGTAAGCTTGGGTAAACATGTTGGTCGGTAAAATGATTAAGTTATAAAGAAAGATCACAATTTAGGGGTCTGGATTCGCGACTAGACTCGTTCCCGTTTATTCGGTTCGATTTGGAGTAAAATGCGCACAATCTTTCCAAATTGTCCGGATTTCTCACAAAAAGTTCGTTTTTACATAATTAATCTGAAACTATGCTTTTTGATCACTCTTGATGTTCTAATATTCTAACAGGTTTTCGTCAGAATTAAATCTGTTTAATCTTCAAATTAGCACAATTAATTATCCGTTAATCATTAGATCATGAAAATTTAGAGACTTATCAAATAAAATATATAGATTTTTATAAAAATATTTCTAGAATTATTTACTGATTTATAAATTCATAAAAAATCATTTTATGTGCTATAATTAGCCCAAAAATCATCCGTTTATACCAAATGATTTCCAAAAAATCCACCAAAATTCTTGAGTGCCCAAAATGCTTCCCAAAATAACCTGTAGCGATCCCAGAATCTAACAATCTTGCCCAATATCATTTTCGAGCCAAAAACAACTATGAAAACCCGAATGAACGCTAGCAAACATAACATACCTAGGGTTTTCCAAATGACCCCAAATTTCATATGTGATCATAATATGTTAAATCTGAGTTCCTCAAAAAATTTCATAATTCTTCAAGCATTTTAACTATTTTTCCCAAATGAATGTCCCAATTCGGTAATAAATTCGCCAAATATTCTCGGGTGGTCAACAAATTACCAAATTTGGACATGGACAAAATCATATTGGCCATGATGTCCCTGAAAAGTTTTATGACCTAAAAATATGCACATCACAACCTTAACCTAAACAACCCGTAATCGATTGTTTCGGTATTACCTTTGCGGTTTTTGCTCTCTTAATCCATTTTCCAGGTTCTCGTGCTTCTATATAAGCTAAGTATAGGTCCTATATCACAAACCAAGCATGTATCATCAAGATACCATCCATGAAAGTTAGGGTTTCGGTTAGGGTTCTAAACCGAACTTTTGAACCTTAAAACTTCGTTTAAACCCTCTAATCCGTGTTTATGGCTAAAAAAGATTATGATTCTGATTTCCAACCAGGTTTACCATAAAGTATATTTTTGGATGATTTTAAGGAGTTTTACATGGTTAACTATGATTTTTACTAATCAAATCATCATCTTTTTAGGTTACGGGCTGTTTAGGTTATGGTTGGACATGGAAGAACTCAGCTGGAGCAGCTCTTGTGAAGAAGATATTTTATGTTTTGGATTATCTTGAAGTTTAATAAACAAGGAATAAAAAAAAGAAAAAAAAAGAAAAGTTTAGTCCACTTTAGCGGGCTGGAAGTTAGGGCCCCCCTTGGGCCCCATTTTTGGACCCATTTGCCTCGTTTTTCATGCTCGAACATGAATTCCCGAGTCCAAGTTTATTTCGGGATCGGTTTTTGGCAAGAAAAAGCTATCGGGTACGACAAACAGCGCGAAAAGGAGCGTTTCTGGCTATTTTTGTGTAAATTTATAAAAATATACCATTTGTTTGTAAAAATCAAAAATATTTTCATGGATCACTTAAAACATCCCCAACAAGTGTTTGGTAAGTCTTTGTTGGCTTAACGGATGATACAATGCTTGTTTCGGAATTATCTTTCACGTTTAAATCCATAGCGGGTAGTTAAACGAGCATGTTTTCGTTTAACTAGTTTGCTATCATACTAAGGCTTTAATATCGATACGTTGGCTTATAATAGACATATATCACTTATAGATGCCCCCCTGGGATATCCGGGTCATAACCAGACCCGTTCAGTTATTCGTTTGTTCGTTACGTAGTAAGCGGTTAAACGCTTATTCGAGTTTGCAAGTTCTAAGGTGTGTCCGGTTTTATCACGAATGTCACATATCAATTTGCTAAACTACTCTTAATCCCCTTCATTGTCTCAATCCTTGTTATTTTAACACCTACCCTCACTTTATTTGCAATAATAACCTTTTATTGCATTCAAGTTTTATCTCAAGTAACCAGCATATGTCATGTGATGGTATTTTATCCAAAATGTTTATAACCAATCCAACTTTCAACAATTTCACACGTACGATTACAATTAATAATATATCATTCATCCAACATCTTATATATGTAATTCAAGTGTTATTTAATTCTAAATAAAAATAAATAAAAAAATGGGATGCTATAAGCGTCCTGGCTATTGACAGTTGTAGCAGATAGCTTTTGACTTGTTAAATCCAATTCTGTCATTAGGTCCAGAGAAGGTTGATCTTCCTGTCCTATTGTATAGTCTCTTACTCCTCACAGCCAACATAGCAGCATGCCATTTGAGATCCATGTCTTCCAAGTCATCTGCATCTATTTGTTCCAGGTCTTCTTGCACAAGACTTGTATGAATCAGGTTCTTTTCCACAAATGCATTGTAAGATTCAGTAAACATAGAGAAAAAAGCTTGATACTCAGTTATTTGGATTGAGTTCTGAACATATGGAGGATGTCCACTCGCAGTTGATGCACTGTCATTGTCTTCTATCATTTGAATGTTGAATCTCTGCTGACTGGTACCACACCGTAAATTTGTGTTTGATGGTTCTTCAATGATTGGGTGCACTTGTTGAGATCTTGTTGATAGATTTCCCATAGGAGCCACTAATGCATTTGTCACTTGAAAACTAGGTTTCTCCTCTTTTATCATGTAATTTTCTATCATCTCATGTTTTGCAACTTGCAAAAATGAAATCACATCATCCAACTTAAAGTTGGGAAAGTTTGTTTTCTCTTTGATGAACTTGCTTCCAGTGTACCATTCACCTGATAAAGATGTGAACAATTTTTTGTTCAAGTTAAAGTCAGAGATTTGTAGATCTATTGTTCTGATTTCGTTTACAATTGCCATAAATCTTTGTAAAACTAATTTCAGTCTCCCACCATCTTTGAACTTGAATCTGTCAAGCTGCTGTTTCAATCTGTCCTTCTTAATGTGTCTCAGCTCAACATTTCCTTCGAGCATTTCCACTACTGAATCATACATGGCTTTAGCATTAGTGTGATGATTCAAATTGGTTAGAATCTCCCATGATAGTCCCAGCTTCAACATAGACATGGCTTTATCATCCCTTTTCTTCATTTGTCATTCAAGTACTTGATTATTTCCTGTTGTGTCGTTTGCTACATAAGGACCATCTCTGATAGATTTTCATAGCTCTGTATCAATGTAGTTCACTGCAACTTCGAACAGAACTTTCCATTTGATATAGTTTTCTTGTCCCAAAAGCCCTGGTATCTTGTTGGTAGATACCTCTTGTTCATCAATAGCTTGAACTTCTTCAAATATGGAAGCAGACACCTTTAAATCCTTAAATCTTCAAACTTTATCACTCAAACATCAAACTCGGGGTCTTCAGAGAGCACACGAAGCTCTGACACCACTTGTCAGGATCGGATCTAGTGCAAAACTAATAGTAGTCGACAAGAGCACACTAGATCTAATTAAACAAAGACCTTATGATTATACCGGCGGAATCAGTATAACTAGAGGTTCGGAATGAAGATCAGAATGAAAATAGCAAGCACAAGAAATAGACAAAGATTCAATATATTTAATATATCATTTATGAACAGTGACAAGGTTGCATGGAATGTCTAGTGTTTCATGACGGCGGTACGAGGTAGCATAAATAAGGAATAATCGCTATGACTGTTATGCTCTCGTATTCTGTATTTTCTCATCTCGTTGTGCGTGAAACCTAGGATTCTATTTGTTGACCTATAAATTCTTTCTAGAAACCCTAATGATTACATAATGATTTACAAAATAAATACAAGTGTAAAACAGGTCTTCGAGTATGATAAATCCTTGTCGAGTAAACCTAATAATGCGTAGTATGCTCAAAACATGTCTTCGAGCAGACTTTACTTAGAATATTTTCACAAGAAAATATTCTTCTCCAGCAGACTTCAATCTTCACAACTTATTCTCGCTTTGCTCGAATAGGTTCCACGAGCAAGTATGTTCTCCTTGATCTCTTCAATCTTTCCTTAGGATTTATTGTGTACAATTCCAGCATGCTTGAGTACTGAACCTTGCTCGAGATTGAGCCATGCTCGAAGGTTATACTTGGAACATTTGAGTTATTCTTTTATTGTATCCATGCTTGACCCACCAAGATGCTCAAAAGACTGGGTTTAAGCTGGATAGATCAAGTGGTTTGCTCGAACAACAGAACATACTCGATGAAGAACATCCTTGCATGACGAAGTGTAGCCTGCTTGAAGCTTTCAATACTTAGAACAAATTCCAGAAGATATTCTTATGAGCATAAGACATCATGCTCGAGGTAGTCAATCCTATTTCTTGAGGAGGTTGAGAAGATTCCAATTTTTCTTTGTAAATTTCCAACTCAACATATGGGAGTGTTAATTGAGCATAAACCACACATTCTTTGTAATGGCGAGATGGTTAAAATTCCCCTATCGGATAATGAAGTGATTACAGTTCAGGGAGAAAAGTCTGGCACTATATTTTTCCTCATTCTCAAGGCATTAAAATATTTACGCCAAGGGTGCATGGTATTTTGGCAAAGGTAACCATTAAGTATTCTGATGAAAACCATATAAAAGATATCCCCGTAATACGTAAATACTTATATGTCTTTCCCGATGAACTGTCCGGATTACTACCAACCTGATAAGTTTAATTTCGTACTGACCTAGTCCAGGAGTAGCATCTATTACTATGGTACCCTATCTACTTGCATCTTCCGTAATACCAGAGTTATCTAGTCAACTGCAAGAACTATTATAGAAGGACTTGATCTATCCTAGTTATTCTCCTTAGGGAGCACTAGTGTTGTTTGTAGAGAAGAATGATGGAAGCTTTAGGATGTGTATTGACTATCGGAAACTAAATAAAATAGCCATGAAAAATTGATATCCCATCCCATGAATAGATGATTTATTGACCCACTTCAAGGGGCTAACCATTTCTCAAAAATCGATCTCTAACCCGGCTGCCATCAAGATAAAATCCAAAAAGGAAAATATCCTAAATCAGCATTTCAAACTCGGTGTGGTCACTATGAATTCCTAGTTATGCCTTTTGGGCTAATTGATGCACCCGCAATTTTCATGAATCTCATGAACCGAGTTTATAAGCCGTACCTCGACATATTCATTATAGTGTTTATCGATGAAATTTTGATATATTCGAAAACAAAGGAGGAACACAATCAACATTTACAAACAATTTTAGAATTGTTGAGACATGAGAAACTGGATGCCAAGTTGTCCAGGTATAAATTCTGGCTATAAGAAGTGCAATTTTTAGGGCATGTTGTTAACCGACATGGAAATTCATATAGATCTGAAGAAAATAGAAGCCATTAAAAAAATTGGCAATCACCAAAGTCACTAAATGTGATTCGCTACATTTTTGGGATTAGCTGGGTACTACCGGTGTTTCATTGAAAAATTTTCCAATATAGCCTTACCTTTAACCCTCTTAACCCAGAAAGACCGAATTTATGATTGGGGAGGAGGATAAGAAATGGCTTTTCAATTACTGAAATAGAAATTGTGTCAAGACCCGATACTAAGTCTCCTAAAAGGGACTGACGACCTTGCAGTTTATTGGGAGACATCCCAAAAAGGTTTAGCATGCGTGCTAATGCAAGGAAACAAAATTATAGTATGCGGTTCCCAACGTCTAAAAGTGCACATAAAGTGCACAATAAGAAGTATACTACCTACGACCTGAAATTGAGAATAGCTACTTTTGCACTTGAAGCTTGTATACCACTAAATGTACAAAGTACACGAACCACAAAAGCCTATGGCGTATAATTTATTAGAAGAAATTGAATATGAAGTAATGGAGATGGATGGAACTATTAAACAATTATAATAGTGAAAACCGATGCCTTCAGTCAAAAAGGTAAAGTTAAACCCGTGAAAGTACGAGCACTTGAAACGATTGTTCAGACGAACCTTACTGACCAAATTCATATTGCCCAAAACGAAGCCATAACAAAAGGGAACACTTGGAAAACAAAGACTTACACGGGAACGAGCAAAACTTTGAAAAGAAAACCGATGAAATTCTGTACTTAAAAAACCGAGTTTGGTTTCCAACTCTCGATAATCTACGTGAATTGATCATGGATGAAGCGCATAAGTTCAAATATTCCATTCATCCAGGTACTGATAAGATGTATATGGAGTTGAAGGAATTTTATTGGTGACCCGATATGGAGAAAGATATAACCACATATGTCGGTAGATGTCTAACTTGAGCTAGAGTTAAAGCTGTGTATCAAAAACCTTGGGAATGTTGCACCAGACGGAGATACTGCAGTGAAAGTGGGAACAAATTACCATGGACTTTGTAACACACCTTCCCAAAACTGTCACACCCCGTTAAGCGATCCGCGGAAGCGTAAAACGGAAATGCAACAGATACAACTGGTATCAAATACATTGTTCATAAAGAAACATTACTAACTAATTTACAATATATTACATCGTTCTAACATCTTTTACAAACTAAGTGATTCAATCAAACTAGTCCGTTAACTACTTAACTTCATACTCGAATGCTCATAGCATCGATCACAATCCCAACACGAAACACATAAGCAATCTATTCCACCTTTCTGATTACCTGAAAAGCATGTTTAAAAAAACGGTCAACTACGAATAGTTGGTGAGTTTCATCAGTTTAACGAAATCAGTTCTGCGTACAACACAGTCATAGTTTGTATGTACGCGCGTATGTAAAAATATGTATTTACATTTGTATAAATATGTACAGCCACATCCTTGTGTGTGCATACGCACACATGTAAGTTTATAATATGAATTCGAAATTTCGGTAAAATCGTGATTGTTTGTTCGTACTACGTGTTTCCAATTTCCGTGTTTAACCAACCACCGTGGACCCCCTTCCTCCCACAACAGTTTCACATAAACTCAACCACTGTGGCTCCCCTTCTGCCCACAACGGTTCCGCTTAACATCAACCACTGTGGTCCCCCATCTGCCCACAATGATTCCACGTATACTCAAACATTATATAGTGTACACGCAAATAATTAGTATTTTCTACACATAGTATTTCCTACGTCTATTCACATAGCATGTATATAGACACATATAGTATTTATCATGTATCACCAAACAATGTGGCTCCCCATCCGCCCACAATACGCATAATCACATAATTTTCTTAACATTCATGTTATAATCAAGTTAGTTCGTTTAATAAGTTGCGGCAGAACTTGGCTCATAGGCCATACTCAACTTTAGTTTATAAGTTGCAGCAGAACTTGGCTCATAGGCCATACTCAACTTTAGTTTGGTACTATTGTGACCCCCCTTCCGCCCACAATAGCCCCATGGTCATCACAGACCACGTTATTCCCTATGGCCGTTATAGACCACGTTATTCACCCATGGCCGTTACAGACCACGTTATTCACCCATCTTGTTATGTTTAACAGTACACAACATATTTGTATAAACTTGTTGTCAGGTGTAATTTCATTTTGTTTTGTCATTCGTACTATCTCCACTTAATATACCGATCAATGATAATATTCACCTTTCATCAGCACGTAGTTAATCATTACGGTTGTAGGGACTTTTCATATATACATGTTCAGATAATCTATATCCTGAACCGTTTTCTGATAGATAATGTATATAAACACGCTTTTCACCCCAAAGGTTTGTAAACAGTTTGAAAAGAGGGGTCATGAAACTCACGGTTTTGTAGGCACTCAATGCGAGGTCAGCTCGGGGTTCGTTTCCCTTGCTATCACTTAGTCCCTATAGTTCATATTATAATAATATTCTTCGTCAGAGTTTCTTAAGGTGACCGTTTCACTTCTTTTGTTGAAGCTGATGCTGGAAATCCTTCCATTGTGTTGAACTTCCGAATTTGTAGCCATCATCTCTCTCCTCATTGCTATGCTCTCTCTAAATGTTCTTCTTGTTGAGCTAGCAGTAGTAACCTTTTTTTGTGAACTAGAGCTTGATGGTCTACGTTTCTTTGAAGCATCGCTTTTCCCCGGTTGTAAAAATGAATACTCAGCCCATCTCACTTCTCTCATCCTCTTATCTCTTCTTGTCTTCTCAACATCTGTGTATTACCACTTTCTTTTCTTGTCCAACAGAGGAAAGTCATTTCTGTGTTGTTCACATAGAAATTTGGATAGCTCATTCCTCTACTGTCCAGCAAGCTTGTCTTTCTTAAGATAATCATATAATTCCAGTATGGTCATCTTCTCAAGCTACTCTCTCCTGAACTCCCTGAAGTAATCTTTAAATACTATCATACTTTCAACCCCATCTTCAGCTATGGCCTTCAGTGTTTTTGAACGTGCATCAAAGTATAAATGTGTAGGCGGATTGAAAATTTTTATTTGTGGTTCCTGCCTTTGAATTTCAAATCTAATGGATGGCATTTGTACCCTGGAAAACGATGTGCTATGAGTTGATGGTTTCTTGGAATGTTTCTTTTCAGATTCATCAAGGAACACCTTTATCTCTTCTTTTGTTTTCATCATTAACTCAAAATAATGCTCACCACTTTTGCATAGGATGCTAATCATGTCGGCTATTTCTGCAACCATTACTCCTTCAACATCCACTGGCTCTGGTTTCACCTCAACAGGCTCTACTACATTCTTCTTCTTTTGACTTTCTTCCTTAATCCTTTTCAACTCTTGATTATACAATCTGAGCCCCCTCTCATAAATTTCAATCATCTCTTCTTTTGACAGTTTTTCAATCTCAATCTCAGTTATGCCTTTGATTATTAAAAGTTTCTTTAAGATTTCTACTCTCTCAGCATTCTAAAACCATTTATCTACATCAACATTCTTCTATTCTTCAATTAATCTAGTCTTTTCTTCTTCAGCTTTCTTTTTCTTATTTCTCTTAGATTTGTCTTTCTCATTCTGTTATTCATATGCCTTCTTTACCAATCTGACTTTCTCCTTAATTCAACTAGAAATCTCACATCACTAGTATATTTCTTCAATTCTTGATCCTTTTATGCTGCTTCTCTTTGTTTCTTTTCATGTTGGCCCCTTTCCTTCTCAGTCACAATCTTATACAAATTATCAATGTTTTCAAAAGTCTGTCTATTCAAGTATGATACCACATAACTGTTCTGAATGAAATATTTCTTCTTGAAAATTCTCCTTTTCCATTCTTCAGCCAGATTTACAATTTCATCTTCTTTCATTATCTGAATGTGTCGTGGATCACTCTTCAAAAACTCAATTTTCTCTTCTAGATTTTTCCTCTTTTGTTCTATGGCTTCCCTTCTCTCCTTACTCTTCTTAGCCGGCAGATAATCTAGTCTGCATCACTCAAGTTCTTGAGTGCATCAAAATCCAAACCAAAATCCACTGAGAACACAATTCTTGGATCTGTCCTCTTCACTTCATCAAGACTGGCTAGTATATTAACTCTGTGTTCCTCAGTTACATGGATTTGAGGAGATCTCACATCCTCTTCCTCACCAAGAATCTCATCATCATCTTCCAAATCATCAAGAGCCTCAATATGGGGTTCATTCAAATCAACTTTCTTTTGCTTACCCCTTCTCTCAGATATTCTTTTAATTAGAGCCTTCCCATTTTCTGTATTAAAAGCCATAGACTTCTGTCGTTTAGCTTTAGGGGTTTCTTCAACAACTTGTTCTTCACTGACATCAGGTTCTTCTTCAACAATTGGCTCCTCAACATCAACTGACTCTTCAATATCAACAGGCTCTTCAATAGTTGGCGCAATCTGTTCTTCGGTATTTGATTGATCAGTCACTTCCTCAACAATTGGTTCTGCAATATTCTCAAGCACATTTCCCCTGGCCTTCTTTAATTTTTCTTCATAACTTCTCTTCCTCTTCTTGACATATGTCACTATATGCTCTATCCATTCTTTTGGGTACATCAAAACATCAAGGTATGTCCTTAAAACCACCATATCTGATACAAAACATTCATATTCCCTTCTTGACATCCTTGCCCTTTCTCTCTCTTCTTCTTTCTCTTCCCTTTTCTCCTCAGCAAATACCATCTCTGTTGCAGTTTCAGTTCTTGCTCTCATATTTCTTTATGCACACTTGTCCCTGCACATAAACACACAAACTGGTTAGTTATGGCTTGAAGTACAAACTTCAATAGCTTGCAATTCATTAGCATTATGTTCATTAAAATAAGTTGGAACTGGATCCTCATGAACAATCTCACAAGAATCATCCGATTCATATTCAAACACATCTTTCCTTTCTCCTCCTTTTACTTCACACTGTTCCAACACTGGCTCTTCTTTCTTTATAACCTTTTTTTTAGTTTTCCATTGAAACCCCCTTGGTTCAAAACCTTGTTTCAATAGAAACTTTTCATTGCCATTCAATCTTCCAACTCCATTCCAACTTCAATTGATATTTCATTCAATTTCAAGACTGCTTTCAATATCTTTTCAAGTTTCACTCTTTTAGCCTCTAAATCCTCTTCATTTTTCTCATTTCTCAAATATTTCTCATACTTCTTCTTGTAGAGTCCCAAATCTTGTCCACAAAACTTATCAGGAATTACATACTCTTCTTCTTCTTTATTCCAATAGGAATCTGTACGATGTCCATATGTATCACACTTCTTGCACCACACCTTTCCTACACTTCCAAGTTCTTCTGATGCTTTGTCATTTTTGTATCTTTCACTTGGTTTTGGAACATCTAACCCCAATGACTTTTGAGCATAAGTACATTTGTCAAAATCCCCTTGAATGGGTCCACAAACATCAATCTTTAGCTGTTCTTTAGCCTTCACAAACTTCACTTCCTTTAGCTTCATTTGAGGACTTGTAGACCTTTCTTCTCTCTCAAGATTATTTCTTCTTCTTGGTGCATAATCAGGATCCCCAACATCAAAAAGTTCATGGTTAGAGAAAACTGGATAGATTGGTGGACAAGTATTAACCTTTGAAGAACCATCTTGTTTTCTAATGTTTTGAGTTTCCACACAGATCAAACACTTCGTGCTCAGCCCTCATCTTTCCATGATGCCTTTTCAATTTGTCAGATTCCTTTGGCAATCTGGGCATCCTATCAGTTGATCTCCTCTTGTTTGACTCTTTCACAATTCTTTTACCTTCCAATCTTCTGCTATTACAACTACAAGAACTGCACTCACTTGATGACTCTTCTTTTGTTTCAGTAATTTTTTTGTTCTACCTTCTTTTCTGCATCCTTATCAACTGGTGTGATCTTCTCTTTGATTTCAAACTCACCTTCTTTGTTGACAGTGACATTCTCATACATACTTATGAACTCCGCTTTATCCTTAAAAGTTGACTTGAATTTTTTCAAGTACTCTTCTCTTTTCTCGTTATCAACTTTTAAAGGATAGTTATCACAAAATGGAGGAGGTACAGTCTTGTTCTTGTCTTCAGGTTTCATTTTCTCAATATGCCCTAGAATATTACCTGTTGTGACAAGATTCTTCAAGAAGCCAATCTGAATTTGTAGATCTTTGTTTTTCAACTTCTCTTTAGTATACAGCTTCTTCAAACCATCAACTTCAAGATTTAGTTTTGATTGAAGTCTGTAACTCTCCACACAATCCTCTTCCAAGCTTTTAATCTGATTATCATAAGTCTTCTCATTGGCATCATAAACATTTATTACCACATCCTTCTTTCCAAACTCACTCTTCCATTTTCCAACTTCCCTATTCAAATCATCAATAATCAGTAACATGTCAGATATTGAAAGTTCAGAAGGTACCTGTGAATTTGATGCTTCTCTAGTTTCATTTATCTTGGCCATGTATGAAACATTTTCTTTCTCCATCTTAGCAGCATGATTACTCCAGTCAAATTCACCATCCTGAGGTACCATGGTGATAGCCACATTTCCTTAATCTCTACCTTGATTACTTCTTCCAGCATTCCCTCTACTTTGATTTTTCTATAGTTGCAACGGATTGCTTCTTGGTTGTTGTTCGGTCTGTCTGTTTTGAGGATAAGGGTTCTAATTCATTGGCTGATTTCTTTGCTAGTAACCCTGCTGATTCTGATTTTGGTTTTGATAAAACTGGGTTTGATTCACTTGATTACCATATTGCCTAGGAAGATTACACTCCCTAGTAAAGTGTACTGGTTGTTGAAATTTATGCAAATGGCCTTTGGCTTGTCAAATCCATTTCTATCATTTGGACTAGAGAAAGTTGATCTTCCTGTCATGTTGTATAGCCGTTTGCTTCTTACAGCCAGCATGGCAGCTTGCCATTTCAAATCCATGTCTTCAAGGTCATAAGCATCTATCTATCCAGATCTTCTTGAACTACACTGGTATGGATCAGGTTCTTGGCCACAAAGGCATTATATGACACAGTGAACATTAAAATAAGGCCTAATAGTCGGTTCCATGGCCTGAGTTGTTTTGAACATAAGCAGGATGTCCACTGGAAGTTGATGCATTATCATTATCTTCAATCATCTGCACATTAAATCTTTGTTAGCTTGTGCCAAAAGAGTTTCCATACACCCTTGGTGTCTTTGAAGTTACTGAGTTGAAGTCTGAAGGTTCTTCAACTATTGGATGCATCTGTCGAGACCTTGTGGATAGATTCCTCATGGGTGCAACCAAAGTAGTTGTCACTGGGAAGCTTGGTCTCTCTTCCTTGATCATGTTATTCTCTATCCTCTAATGTTCAGCAGCTTGTAAGAATGAGATGACATTATCCAATTTGAGGTTTGAAAAGTTCACTGTTTCTTTGATGAACTTACTAGCAGTGTACCACTCCCCCGAAAATGAAGAAAGTAGCTTCTTGTTCAACTCAAAATTTGAAATCTGGAGATCTATAGTCCTGATTTCATTCACTATAGCAATGAATCTTTGTAGCACTGACTTTAGCCTTTCTCCTTCTTTGAACTTGAACCTGTCTGGTTGTTTCTTTAAGCCGATCTTTCTTTATATCTCTTAGCTCCACATTACCTTCAAACATCTCAACTACAGCATCATACATAGCCTTAGCATTAGTATGATGATTCACACTAGTCAGGATTTCCCATTACAAACCTAGCTTCAACATGGAAAGAGCCTTATCATCTCATCTTCATCTGTCTCTCAAGAACTTTATTATTCCCAGCAGCTTCAGATGGAATATATGGACCATTTTTAATATATGCCCATAGCTCCGTGTCATTGAAGTTGACGGCTGCCTCGAACAATACCTTCCATTTGATGTAATTTTCTTGCCCTAGCAGTCTTGGGATCTTGTTCGTCGATACTTCTTGATCATCCATAGCCTCAACCTTCCTAGATCTTAAAGCAAATTCCCTTTTAAACACAAACTTCCAATACTGTGGTCTTCAAAGAGGGTACAAAGCTCTGATACCACTTGTCAGGACTGGGATCTTGTGTCTCACGTAAAACAAATTGACAAGAACACACACACACAAAATCTAAATATGAAGACCCACTGATTATACCGGCGGAATCAGTTATAATCACGATGTTGGACTAGTTATATGATTGTATGAACACTCATAATAAACTCAAAGATTCTAGTATATTAGAATAAATCATTCAAGAACAGTGGAAGTGTTTATAGGGTTTGCATAGAATATCTAGGGTTTCGATATTCAATGACGGCCATACTAGGTTAGCATAAATGAGGTCTTAGTCTCTCATTAATCATTTATGCACGCGTACCTATTACGTAAACCTAGGATTATTTATATAGGCCCATAGACGTTCCTTCTAGAAACCCTACATACATTGAAAATAAATACAAGTGTAAAATAGGTCTTCGAGTATGATGTATCCTTGTTGAGCAGACCTTGTAATATTGACTATGCTCGAAACATGTCTTCGAGCAAACTTTACTTAGAGCATTTTCCTCAGAAAATATTCTACTCCAGCATACTTCAATCTTCATGACATATTCCAACTTTGCTCGAATAAGTCCCACAAGCAAACATGTGCTTCTAGGCCTCTTCAATCTTCCTTAGGATTTATTGAGAACAACTCCAGTATACTCGGGTACTGAAACTTGCTCGAGATTGAACCATGCTCGAAGCTTTACTTAGAACATGTTGAGATCATCCTTTATTGCATCCATGCTCGACCCACCAAAGTGCTCGCACAACTTGGTGTAAGCTGGATAGATCAAGTGTTTGCTCAGATAGCAAACTGTGCTTGATGAAGTACATCCTTGCTCGACGAAGTGTAGCTTGCTCGAATCTTTCAACACTTAGAAGAATTCCATAAGATAATCTTAAAAGAGTAAGATATCATGCTCGAGGTAGTAAAACTCCATGCTCGAAGGTCCAAGCTTGCTTGAGTTCCATACTTAGCCATTTTCTGAGGAGGTTGAGAAGATTCCAATCTTCCTTGTAACTTTTCCGACCAAGCATAATGTGGTCCAGTTATGGATACTATGGTAATGTGATCCAGTTATGGATACAAGGAGAATGTGGTCCAGTCAAAGATACTCTGAGAACGTCACCCAGTTACGGATAAATGAATAGGTGGTCCGGCTAGGGATAATAAGAGTGGTAGCTAATAAATATGTGTGTATATGTGGTATTATTGCATGGTATGGTAGTTAATGAATGCATATATATGCGTTTTGTGATTGTATGGCTCAGCTATGGATACTAGTAGAATATGGCGCATATGAACGACGTGCATGCTCCGGTATGCATGAAGAAGACAAGGGTGAACGTAAATGATTGTGTATGAAATACAGGTTATGTTAAATGTAACTTCGGATATGAAAGGACACATGCCAATTGTTTAAAATTGATCACTTATGAAAAGAAAGAAACGTTAGAACTCACTCAGCGTGTAGCTGACATTTAGTACGCATGTAGGTATTATTGATGATGTGACGAGATTGAGGTGCGTACGAGGCTTTCTATATTAAAGGCTTAGTTAGAGAAAGAAGTGTTAATGTAAAAGTTTTAATTTTCGCTACAAATTGTGTGAACTTCCGCTATGTTAAATTGAGTTTATAAGTAAACCCACGTCTATAGGGCTACTGGGTCCGGTGTTTACACAGTTGTTTACTATTTCATTGATATGTTTAATGTATCGATGGAGCTTAGTATTAGTTAGAGATGATCTCAACACTTGGTATTAGAGATATGGATCTCTGTAATTGATTTAACAATCAATTTAGAAACAAAATCTGAGCTCAAATATAATTGAAGTTATGGAATCAAAGTGTGAGCTATGACTTCGATGTTGCTCTATTTTTTTGAAAAATCAGTGAAAGTGAGATTATGTCAATCATGCAAGATCCTTATAATACTGGTTCAAATTATAAACCACCAATGTTGGTGCGAAACCAGTATAACATATGGGCTCCACAAATGTTTCACCGCCTATGCAACCAGAACACTCGTTGTTGGTGGTCTGTTGTTCATGGGCCTCATTCCCCTGATAAAATTGATCCATTGGATTGAAACAAAACGATCTAGAAGGATCGTAAGGATTATTTCTGATCGGGACATTCAGAGATTTGAATTAGATGCCAAAGCTCAAATGATGCTTGCCATGGAAATTCCAAATAAAATCTATGGAGGGTTAATTCATTGCAAATGCTAAGGAATTGTGGGATACACTGAAGGAACAATTTGGTGGTACTCATCAAGTCCTTGAGAATACAAGAGAAATTCTCACACAACAGTTTAATCCTTTTGTCATTTAACAGGAGAAAGTTTGACTCAACAGTTTGAAAGGTTCACTACATTGATTACTGAATTAAAAAAATGTTGAAGTTAGCTACTCTAACTTAGCTCTTAATAATAGGTTTTTGAGACCTCTACATGAAAATTGGGATACTCATGCCATTATTTTGAGAACATTACCAAATTTCAAAGATATGAGATTGACAATCGTTCATGGTATGTTACTTACCTTTGAAAGGAAAATAAATAAATAAATAAATAAGTTTATCACAACTAGTAAATCAACTGATGATTATACAGTTGGATTAGCACATTTGTGTCAAGAAATAAAGTCCAACCAAACTACTGACCAAGCTTATGACTATCATATATACATAACTACTAGTATTGGTTTAGGATTTGAGAATCAAGCTTTTGTTGTTCATGAGAATCCACACAATGTATTTGACAATTCATCTTTCATCATGGATGACTTGTAGTAGTTGATTTGGAGGAAATGAAGATATATATTGAACTCTTTGGCATTATTGTCAATTAAGACAAACAAGTTCTATAAAAGAACTGATACCTATCCAAGTGATGTGTCATAGATGTAGCAGATATCATGTTCAGACCCATCCAAATCGAAGCCCAACCTTTTATAGCCTATCCAAGTTCGACGTCCCACTCAAGTTCTCATCGACAAAGCTACAATAATCATTCAACGGAACATTTTGTTCAAATTCCAAGCATGCATAATTCCTTTCCTCAGGTTCAATATGTGCAAATCCCTCATAACATGCAGTATATTCAAACTCCAATTATTCAGCAAGTTACAACATAAACTCAAACCACAAATACTAGCAGACCTGGAACTTTAGCTACAAACCAAAATACCCCAGATACTAGTTTCTATACTCAAGGGTATGCAGACTGGAGAAGTCTTCAAGAAGAGGTGAGTGCAAAATATTTTGCATTAGTGGTGTTTGATGTTGTAAGGACTGATGAGTCATCTAAAGATTCTGCATAGTAGAAGGATATGAAATCAGAATTCACTAAAGATATTTTGAAAGTGTTGATAGTGAATGAAAGTACTGATGAAACAACAAAGATCACAACTCAAGTAAGTGGTTAAATTGATGAAAAGGCTCGCAACTACTGTTAATGAGGGAACTTTCACATTCCTTGAAAGGTCATGGTATGTTGATAGTGGAGGTTCCAGGCACATGATAGGGAACAGATCTCTTCTTTTAGAGTTTAAAAGACATGGAGGAGGAACTGTTTCCTTTGGAAATGATGAAAATGGGAATTTGTTAGGATCATCAAAGGTATAATTAGGTAAGTTAATATTTAAAAATGTTAACTTTATTGATAAATTTTTAATCTACTAAGTGTATCGCAAATGTGTGATAAAGGCTATAACGCCTTCTTGACAAAGAAAAAAAATGCAAAATTTTCAACACAAACTATGTAAAACAGATTGAAAAACTTATTGCCGAAAATATTTTATTAACTGCCAACAGAAGTGCCAATGTCTATGCTGTAGATATGCATAAGGATAAAAAAATCCCTATTGCATCATGTTTTCTTAGTAGAGCATCAACAAAGAAAAACATATTTATGACATAGCAAACTAGTCATGTTAATTTACAAACAAATAACAATCTTATCAAGCAACATCTGGTAAGAGGTCTTCCTTTCAAAGAATATTTACTTTGATTAAAATTGTGTTGTTTGTTTGAAAGGCAAACAACATAATGTTTCATACAAATCAATTGAAGAGTCCAAAACCACTGCTTATTTTATTCTCTTACGCATGGACCTTTTTGGAACAGGTAGAATGCTGAGTCTTGGAAAGAAAATGTATTGTCTTGCGATTGTAGACGATTATTCAAGATATGCATTGACTTTCTTTTTTCAATCAAAGGATGAAACATATGAAAGGATCATAAACTTCATGTTTTAAGTGGAAAGACAATTTGATCGGCCTGTTAAGATTCTAAGGAGTGGTAATGGAACTGAATTCAAAAAATAAAGTGCTAGATACTTTTTGTCTCAAAAGGCATTATCAGAAAATTCAGCATTCCAAGACAGCCTCAGCAAAATGTAGTGGATTGAAAGAATATAACACTTATTGAAGCTGCCAAGATCCATGTTTGCTGACTCAGGCTTACCTCTCTATTTTTGGACATAAGTAGTTAAAAATTGTTAATATGTTCAAAACAAAGTTATAATAAATCATAGATATGGAAAAACAACCTATAAAATTCTTTCAAAATTAAGCCACTAATCTTATTTTTAAAATTTTTAGTTGCCAATGTTTTATATTGAATCTTGAAGATTCTATTTCAAAATTTGTCGCAAAAGTTGATTGTGGTTATTTTTGTCACACTCCGACTTAGGGCCTAGAAGTGTGATCAACAGTTGATACCTGTTTTGTAAATATATCATAGTTGCTGGTTGATTTTGGCAGAAGACTTTGTTTACAATAGAATATTAATTTATTTCGAAAGCTTCTCAGATACTGAATACCATAAAGTTTGATTTACAAATTTTCTTTAAATCTTATTACAATATTTTAATAATTAAAAGCAAGCCATCTCCATAAGCGAGTATTTAACTCCACAAGTGACTCTAATTCCTTTGTAACACCCGTTAGCTCCGGTTTGAAGAACTAAAGCTTGTAGAGTATGTATAACTCTCAGGACTTAACCGACGTTTCTCGGAAGCCTTCACGTCATCCCCGGTACGTTAAAAAACCTAACCATTCCTTCCATTTTGCCTTACACTTGAATCTAGAAGGACTAGAGTGTAATATCTTAAGTTATAACAAAAAAAAATAATAATAATAAAACCGTAGCCACCTATAGTTGTGCGATCGGCAGCTTCTTCAAGACCAAGACCCATGTTTTTTTTCTTGTGCAACCAATTCTAAGCCTTAGAACTTCAATTCAAGGTATGTACTACGATTCCCCAAGTCTTTTTCACGTTAATTGACCCTCATATTGCGCGTATTGATCGAAAAACGTCTTGTTGTAGGCTAACCGGGTGGCTGCCCAATTGAGCGTTTCCGGGGCTGTTTTGAGTGAGGTTCCGCATCAAAATCCCACTAGGTATGACATGTACATCATATTAAAATTTAATGGTCATTGGAGGTGTTTAGGTCGGTCAATCGATTTTAGTTCGAAAACTAGGGTTTATCGGGTGTAGAATTGCAAATTGTTGAGTTTGATGCGTTAGTTGATCGGGTGACCGACCGATTCAGTTTGTGCAGCCCTAGGGAGGTTTAAGGGCTGTGGAAAAATTATTTTTTGGTGCTCGGGGCTATCGTGGTTAGTGCTTCGTCAATCGAGTCGGCGGTGCGCGAATTTTCGTTTAAATGTTAAAGTAAGGGTTGTAAAAAGGAACCGTCAACCCTATCAACTCGGGTGACATAATTATGATGAATGAAAAGAGTTAACACGGAATTTGGTCCATTCGGGGCTGATTCGGTTAACAAATGGTTTTAAGGACTATTTCACGCGCATTCGACCCGATTTGACTATCTTTGGGCCTTGGGCCAAGTGTTGGGCCTTGGGCCAAAGTATTGGGCTTGTACGGCCCATTAGGCTAGAGTGTTCCTACAGTCTAGTTTAGTAATTCGTTATGTATAATTTACAAGCCCTTGCTTGTGATTTTGCCCTTAGGAACTTCCTAGCTCGTTGCAAGTATTCGATCGATCTCAGGTGAGTTCATGATGCCTTTTTACTCATTTTACTTTTGGGCTAGCATGCGCACCTAAATGTTTTCTTACTTGATGAAATGTTTTTTTTAAATGATTTTATATAGGCTTGCTAGTATATGGTAAGCCTTGGGATGTTAAATATATATATATGTGTATACATTATTTCTTGGCCTCTATTTGGCGATGTTGTAGTCGTTTCGACTACTGATGTTGTGTATGCCTACTTCGTGTTTGCATGATGTTACGTGTTTGGGTTGTACGTTTGCTCGACCCTGATGTTATACGTGGATGTTATATATATATATATACTGTTATGTATATAGGGATGTTATTGAATGGATGTTTACATATACATTTGTATATGTATGTATGAGGATGTTTAAGTTAGATAATGATGATTAGATGGATGTACCCTTTTACTTTTAGAAAACCTTTGGTATGGCTATCATGATTTTGCTACTGATATTTTTTACTTAAAACTTGAACTCACTCAGCTCAAGCTGACTTTGTGTGCATGTTAGGATTTGGAAGAGGATGTCTTATCGCTTGGACGTGCACGGAGCTACTTGGATGGTGAAGGGCATACTGGAAGGAAGAATTGTTTATGAATATTTTATTTCAAGGAAACTTATAAAAGTTATACTTATTTTGGTTCTTGGCAAAAATTCCCGGGTTTCGGGAACTTATTTTATTTTTCATGTTTTCGCAAAATTTATACTCTGATACGTTTTGTTTTAATGGAAGAAACGATTTTTAAGTTTATTAAATTTTACGAGTGTTTGGATGATTACCAACTATGGGGTTCCCGGGGTTCGGGGCCTTACATCCTTGCTACATGTGCTAAATCTATTTTCTTGAAATGTGGGAAAAAATACGTCAGCAATATCTTGGTGAATTGTTGACTCTAAAAACATTTAATAGATCTTTAACTGGCAAGATATTTTTCTTGAACAAACTCATCAGGAACGTCTCTTATTCCTGGTATTCGTACCACTTTCTAGGCACACACAATTCAAGGGTTCTCCGGGAACTAATGCCTATTGGAGAACTGGTTATGGCTGCAAGCTTGTGGCCGTGCAGCCTTGCTAGACGAATTTGTTTGGATCCAAACACATGTGTACTCAGTCTGATTTGCTTTTATTTTCTATCTTGTATATGAGGGATCACGTAATCTCTTATAAACATTTGACAGACTTGTTTAATGACTGATTGTAAAAGGTTTAACGTATTCACCTATGATTGTCTGTTCTGAATGATGTGGTGATCTCGTTTGAAAACCTTTGTGAATGAATGATGTTTAACGTATAATGAAATAGGTTTACACAAATATTCGGATCGTCTCTTGATCCTGATGCAAACCTTTAGTCTGGTTTTAATAGCTTTAAACCTAGATAGTTCATTTGTTCGAATAAAATATTTAGATCTGTAGTCTTTCTGTTTATTTACAAATCATGTGCTAAGTTTCTTCTTCATGAAGAAACATCTTTGATAGGTTTCTTCTTCAAGAATAAACGTCAATTGACTATAACCTTTGTATAAAATTTTACGTTTCTTAGTCATGAAGAAATGTTAATTTTAACTATAAACCTTGCATATAAAACTTATGTTTCTTAATCATGAAGAAACTATAAGTTAGCTACAACCTTTGTATATGTAAAGCTTATGTAAACATAAATATGATCAAGGTTTGGGCTATACCCCCGACTAGGGTCTAAATCATATAATATAATAATAAAATAATAACTTAAGCGGAACCCGTACCTTACACGGGTAATTGGAGTTAAATGCCTAAGCTTGAACGAGCAGCACTTCTACTCTATGTTACGTACTGGGGCTTAAACCGTTAGATCCTTGGGGCTTAGCATGCACTACGAGACCTGGCACGCTTCTCGAGACAAAGTGCATGTGGCAAAGTGTGTTTTGTGTGAGATGGGAGCCTTGACTCCCCCCCCCTCCCAAAGCCATTTTTGAGTTCCTCTACGTAGCCCAAAGGAGAAAGAATCATGCCATTCACGTAGCGTGACCGCCTTCAAATTTGCTGATTCATCTCCGGGTTGCCACGTGGTCTGACACGTGATGCCACGTGCCCACACGTATCACACGACCGCGATGGCCATTTCGCGTAATGCGAAGAGAATGTAGGCGGGGTCTTCGCGTAGCCCGACATCGCCCATTCTTGGGTTTTGAATTTTATCCTTCACGTATCACGAAGATTTTATACCCGATCCATCACGTAGTGCGACGGGTCTAAGTTTGGAAATTTTCTATTTTTAGTCCCTCAACTTCCAAAAATAAAAAGGCGGCTCGCTGCAATGCGAGCGTGCGAAGTGCGCCCATCGCCCGAGTCCTTGCCCGTGTGTGTGCGCTTCAGGTTCTTCGCAACCTCGCTAAGTCCACTGATCATGTCTTGCCACATAAGAATATTATCATATGAACTCGTCTCCTATAAGGAGCTCACAAGTTTTGTAATTTATTAACCTGGGAGGAATTTGCCTTTCTTATTTATACTCATGTGGAATGACTTCACTTTCTTTTTTCTTCCAATGTGGGATGAACCTATTCCTTAATGTTTAACTTCTCTACCATATCTTGAAAATATTTTTGATCCTTCAACTTTCATAGTTGACATCTTTAACCGAAAATTAATATGGGATTTTCCGTAATGCTACAATTTCTCTAGTTTAAGAACTATGTCTCATGTGTAAATCCAACAATGAGACTATCCGAGTTCAGATGGTTTCACTCGCCCTTTGTGATTTAAACAAATATTGATTAATAAAAAGAATATGAGAAAAATAGATAACAAATATTAATAAAAGAACATCTCTGATTCATTGAATGATGCTATCAATCCTTACATAATCATTGAAAAATTAAACACACCAACAAACAATAATCATCTTTTTAAATAAATTTTTGTTCAACAAATTAAAGCGAAATTTCCATAAGCAACTCCAAATTAACAATCGACGTCCTCTCAAGAAGTATTCATCGATTCATCCATCAACTAATTACCCAGCCTGCAAAATCGATCAATGCATTCATAAGAACTCAATAATTACTATTTAAGAGTGTTCTAAATATTAACCACGTGAAACATGAATCAATTAGTTACACTACACTAGCTTTATATATATAGTGTAGTTGTACATTAATATTAAGCCTACTTGTTTACCCAATGTGCATGAAAACCTATAAAATTATTTTATTGGTGAAAAAAAGTAGCAATTCAAGATTGAGCTAGGGTTAGGGTTTAATGAAAATACTAAAAATAGAAAGTTACCTGAGTAAGGGCCTTGTAAATTTAGAGGGGGCAAGTGTAACCAGGAGGAGGGGTCTTGCCACAAGTAACAAGCAGTTGAAGAGCGAGTGGCAGATAAATTTTGAGGTTCAAAAGTTTAATCTTTAGAGTTGTGCACAAGCAAACTGCAGCCTCTAGCTCTGCTAGTCCCGCTATAATTGGGCAGCATTTTTTAACCACGGGGTCACCCAAACCAATGTGGACTAACCCTCCAAGAAGATCCACACATGCTCCCAGCTTTAGAGTGTCGATTGGGCATGTTGCTGGAGGATTAGATGTTGGTGGGCATGGTTTTCCCTTTGGTGGTGTGACACTTGGTGGATTGAGTACCGGTGGGAGAGGGAGTACTGGTGGTAGGGGGAGTGGTGGGAGATCAACTGGCGGTTTCACAGGCGGGAGTGGGAGTATTGGTGGGAGAGGGAGTGTAGGTGGTATTGGGAGTGGTGGGAGATCGACTGGCGGTTTCACAGGCGGGAGTGGGAGTACTGGTGGGAGGGGGAGTGTAGGTGGTATTGGGAGTGGTGGGAGGGGAAGTGTAGGTGGTATTGGGAGTGGTGGGAGATCGACTGGTGGTTTCACTGGAGGGAGTGGGAGTACCGGCGGGAGAGGGAGTGTAGGTGGTATTGGGAGTGGTGGAAGATCGACTGGTGGTTTCACTGGTGGGAGAGGGAGTACCGGTGGTACAGGGAGTGGCGGAAGATCCACAGGTGGTTTCACTGGTGGGAGAGGGAGTGGTGGAAGTTTCACCGGTGGCTTGACAACAGGTGGTTTTTTGGAGGGTGGTTTTGGTTGGCCACAATCAAGGACGGGACTTGCTGAAGAAACCAGGAACATAGAGATGAAGAAAAGAGCCGTAAGCTTGTTAGAGGGCTCCATGTTTGGTGGATGCAAAATGAAGTGATATGACGAAGGGGTTATATAGAGTGCATGCATGTTTTTACTATTTACTAGTTTTTTTTAGTTAATCTGTTTTACTTTAATGAGGAACATGCTGTTCAGGAAAGTAACAAAAGAAATTTAATGAGATAGCAAGAGAAAAGTTAGGGCACATGTACCTCTTTTGTGCATATTGGAGGTGACAAAGTTTGCTAGTTGGCAAATAATTTAGCATTTTATGCCTTTTATTTGTTTTTCCTTTTACATATACTCTGTATCTGACATTATATGTCACAATTTCTACTCAAGCTTCATAACTAACAAGCTTTATCACTCTTCGTTAAGGAAATTACAAATTGGTGCAAACCTACAAATTGCAATGTAGTTTATCGTCCGTTAACCATGATTGTTTACTAAGAAATTGAGCTTTATTATCTGAGCATGGCGAGTATACATATATTGTGAAAACATCATAGCATCTCTAATAGTTAGTTTTGGGATGCTTTGTTATGTTCCGGAGTTTAATGAACGAAAGAAAATAAGAGAAGGAGAATTAAGGAGAGAAAAGAAATGGAATGCAAGCAAAAGATGCAATTAACTACTGTGTTCCCAAGTTCGAATGTAATGAAAATAAAAAAAAAATAAAGATTTTATGTGTTAAAAATCATTTCCGTCCAATCTCTCCAATTTGGAATTAAGGAAATAAGCATCATATACTTTCTTTTCTCCTATTTCCTTTTTATTTCTTTATTTTAAAAAACTGTGAAACACGATTTTTATCAATATTCTCTTAAATTCTTTCTTTTTTCTTGTTAAACGAGACTCGAGAACACAGAATGAGAATATGACATGATGGAGGGAGGAAAGAGAGGGAAGCTTTTATGGAAGGATGCCTTGAAACGAATTTATGTGTACTTGGTTTGAGTCCCACACGAATTTATGTGTACTTGGTTTGAGTCCCACTATGTGGATTTGTGGGTGCACACAAAACCAAGTTTTGTATATTCTAATGTGAATTTAAGTATCTTTTTACATTAGTTTTATCTCCAGTTAGAGGTTGGTATCTGTGTTCAAGGCATTATGCCGCGGTACTTTTGTTAGCGCGTACGTATTTTGTTACGTGGATAGATATTGCTTGCAAAAGTACAGACTTTTCCTCAATGTGGAAGATTTATCTCCATTCATGGTTATTGTGGTGAATGCATGTTTTCTTCTATTATAGCTTTTGCTTATGGACTACAATTTGTTACAAGATTTAATTGTTTATTAAAAACTATTTATTTTTGCCGCGTTATATGTTCAGGTATTGTTTTTTCCTTTTTCTTCTTTATTGAAGTTCTATTATTAAGTTATGTTTTTAGTTTAGAAGAAAAAAAAATGCACGACTATATTAGTTTATCAAGACCTGCTTGAAACGTAGTGTAAATCAATTAAAACAAGGTGACGTGTGTACATTGTAAATATATCAAGTGTTCATAGAATGTATAAACGTATCTGATTATATCGTGTTCTTTTATCACCCGTTTGTTCTAGGCTTAATATGAAAGTCAATAAGATTCCGAAGGCTTTCTCCTTCCACTCAAAGGCTTAATTACGTAATTAGAAAATAGTTAGTTTAATTGTCTCTACCAAATTATAATTAGTGATGTGGATTTTAGATCACTATAGAATAGAACATTGAAAACCAATTGTCTTCTTGTCTCAACCACATACCCTCAAATGTTTGTTGTGGCGTGTGTGGCGGTGGTGGTTGGCGGTGTATGGAGGTGGTGGTGGGTGGAAGCGGCGGGCGGTGGTGGTTGCTGGCGGCGATGGTTGGGGCAGCGGTGGTTGCAATGGTGGTGATGATGGTGGCGGTGGCGCTAGTCGGAGGCAACAACGGCAACAATTGGCGTTGGTGGTGGGTGGCGGTGGTCAATGGTAGTGGTGGGTGGGTGGCAGAAACGGTGCTCGATGGTAGTTGTGTGAAGAAACACTAAGTGACCCGGGGCAGATTATGGATAATCTGGGGGTTAAGTAATGATTCCCACGAGGATGAGGTCCAGCCGAGAAGGTTGTTCTTCAGGGGACCTGCAAAACAGACACCGTAAGCTCGTCATTGAGAAGGGGGGGTTCCTCCTTGTGACCACCCTCCGGCGTGAGAATCAGACTAGATTGCTCTGAATATAAGTGTATATTAAGAGATTGCTAGATAAGAGTGAGATATCAGATGATGTCCTTACCATTCCAAGGTGTTGGAGTATTTATAGCGGAAGGTAGGTTTCCTAGAAGGTACAGCCGGCTGAATAGTATTCATGTTCCACCAACAGTGGACTACGCACAGGCCATGCTGGTTGGTGGATAGGCTACGGCCGACAGTAACAAGGTCGGCTGTACATTGTTCCTTTACTGCCGGCTACGCACTGTTCCACCAACTGTAGGCTGCGCACGTCCCATCGTAAGGGTTGGTGAGTAGGCAGCGGCTAATAGTGACAAACAGTACTAGAGGGTGCTCCTCCTCGTACTGTTGTCGGTGAGCTGTCACCCTGTGATTGGTTCATGGGCTGTTCTGGTCAAATCGTCTGTTCTGCCCATACCTTAGTAGGTATAGTACAAAAGATCTTCCAGAAGCCTACGGACTGGCTCATTTAGGCGGGAGTATTCCCGCCTTGCTCATTCCTTCATGTGACTACTGAAGTAGCTAGTGCCTTGTGCGTGTAGCCTTGCTGTTAGTGCGGGTAGCCTTCCCTGATGGCTTGTATCCGCAACTGCGGGAACAGGCGGGGTACTTCACCATTGGGAGGCTTTCCCTGCGGGTACAGCTGGCGTACTGCGCGTAAGGTTTTCTCTGAGCATGGTGGGTCCTGCGGGAGCAGTTGGTCGTTGCGCAGACGTCCCTGTTCAAGGTGAGTCTTGCGGGTCCAACTGAGCTCTGCTGGGACCTACCTCTTCAAGTCCCCCAGTCCAATGTTCTTCTCATGAATTATTAATAAGTGAGGTGAACTTTTGGACTTAGCAAGGGGTTTTGAAAAGGGTTTTTAGTTTTTTGGTTTTCCGTGGGGATTCTTCCCACGGTTTTCCTGATGTCACGCAGAAATTCCCGACTTTTCTGCTTGATCTTTGGGTATGAAGCGGGTAGGTTTGTAACCTCCTCGCAAGTCAGGAGCGTTGAGTCCCACTTGTGTGGTTTCTCCATGGGGTTTTGGTAGTTTTCAACATATTGATCAATTATGCTAAAACCACCAATTCCATCTTGGAGTTTCAAACAATATAGTTCTCGACGTTCCCGTCATGCGGGGATGTTATTCCCGTTTCCGCAAGCATGGCCCAGAAGATCCTTCTTGGTTTCCCGCGGGAAGCTGACGGTCCCGCTCGGATGGGTACTCGCGCTCTAGACGAGAACGAGTTGCCCATCCTAGAACAAAGGGCGGATCGGTTCGTGGAGGTCTACCCGCTAGGCCACTAGATCCTGAGCGCCAGGCGGCCAGGTAAGGCGCTATTCAACCCTCGACCCCTCAATGTTGAAACCTCTGCTGGAATTCCTCTAATCGTATGTTCTGATGAGGAATCCGCAGATGGTCCTCCGTTGGTGCGGAAGAAGAAGGCTGCCGGCGGAAAGGGGAAGGAGAAGGTGGCCTCCACTGCCGATCCGGTGCCTCGGTCTGATTCGGAGACCGAGAGCGAAGAGGTGGCGGGGAATCCCGGTGGTGATAAGACCACCGCTCCGGAGGCTGCGACGATTGTTATCTCCGGAGGGCCCAGGATGACAATGGTGACCGGCGTGAAGAGGCCGGCTCCATCGGGTTCATCCCCGCCCGTCCGCACTTTCAGGCTCAAGAAAACCCGTAAGTACAAACTTCCTTTATCTTTAACTTCATAGTCTTCCATCATTAATACTTATCTTCTTTGTGCAGGCGTGGATGTTGACGCATTCCAGGGTGGAGCGCAGAGTACCCCTCCGCCTATGACGGTAGGCTTGGTCAGCCTACCTGAGGCGACGACCCAGGCGCCTGCGCCTGCTTCCGCTGGTTCAGTTGCTCACTCCTTTGAGCCGACTCTTCCAGCTGTGATGACGTCACCGCCGGCTGTGAGTGCCATTTTTACCGCATCTTTCACCGAGCCGGCGGTTACTTTTGCTGCGGACTCCGCAGCGGCGAACGCGGCGGACTTCACCATGCCTCCTCCGTCATCGGCCTCGACGGCCGATCCTTCAGGTATGCATGGGGCTTCTCGCCAACCTCTGCCTCCTTCCCATCTACCTGACCTCTTGGACGGATTTCCCTTGGGTTCAGGTGACGGGTTTGGCGGCTATCGGCCTGTTATTGACCCTATAGGTGCGTAGGGTTCTCTTGGCCTATTATTATATATATATATATTTTTTTTATATCATCTTTTCCTAACTGCTTTTTGTTTTTTGCAGTGTCGGATTCCAATGAAGTGTATGTTCCACGATGGAACATCCGCCGAGGAACAACCCTTCGCACCCCTGTGGAGTGCGTGGATTGGGCTCGTCACGCAGCTCCCAGTGGTGCGTTGGGGGAAGCCATGGCTAGCTACCAGGAGGGTAGGCTAACCAATGAGCTTCGGGTTCTCCTGGCCCGGATGCAGCCGCGCGTCGAGCTGCTTTGTCGTGAAAACGACAAGTTAAAAGCAGCTCGCATTCAAGAGGTGGCTCAGGCGCGGGCTGTCCGGGAGGAGAATAGGAGGCTCTCCGCCGCGGCTGCCGAGAAGGAGAAGGCGTTCAAGGCCCTTGAAGTTGAGGTTCAGGCCCGTCTCGAGGCCCGTTCCAAGGCTGCCCAAGCTGTTAACGAACAGCTTCGGCTGGCTAAGGAAACTGCTAGGAACGCAACTGAAATGGCCACCAAGGCTGAAGCTATTGCTGAGCCTCTACGCCTCGAGAATGAGGAACTTAAAGCTAAATTAGAGGCGCTTCAACAGGTTCATGATGCCTTGGCGATGGAGGACGCGAAGAAGCTCCAAGAGATCCTGGACCAGAGGGGCGTGCTTGACCACACTGAGCGGAAGCTAAAGGGCGTCGAAGAGGCTGCTGCAAAGGAAGTGTTGCTTGCCAACCTTAATAAAAGTGAAGCCGAACGCGCCTGTACCCAAGCTCAAGCCGCCCTCCAAGAAGCTCTGGTTGCCAAGGAATGACTTCTTCGAGAAGCGTTGTCTCAGGTAAGCTTTTCATGTCTTTACGCTTTTCTTTGTAAATAGAAAAGGTTCTGATACTTGTATTTTTTCTTTGTAGGTTGTGCATCGGGTCTTCTCAGAGACGTCTTATGACGATGCTATGAGCGCAGCCCTCAACGCTTCTCATGAGGATGGGGAAAAGGCCGGCTTCCTGCTTGGTCTAGGGTTCGTTGAGAAAGGCATCCCGCATTCCAACTTCCCTTTGTATGATGTGGATACTGAAGCTGTTTATGACCAAGCAGTGAACCAGTATGCCGCCTTCCCGCATCCGGTGGTGGAGAAGGTGAACGAAGTCGCTGCTGCTGATGATGGGCTAGCTATCCTTAAAGCTTTCCTTGAACCACCACGCTCTACTGATGGAGCGGGTCCAAGTGGAAGTGGTCCTGAAGCTTGATTCTGAAGATCCCTTTCCACCATTAGCATAGATTTTTGCTTCTGTATAGCTATCTTTGTAATATTTGAATTTGATGGAATAAAGATTGTGTTAGTTCTTTGCCTTGTTTATTTTACGCATGTTTTGATCTAACTTAGCAATTTCTTTAGTACTTAGATAAGTTAACTTTTTAACGTGGCAAATTATAAGTTTGTTTCGCTTCCTCTTTCATGATTGTGCGGGTATGACCGTCACTTACACTTAGTAGGATGGCTTAACTTTACTTATATCTGACCTGCGTGGAAGTTTTCCTCATCTTTTCCTTTGAAATTTTCTAAGTATTCAGAATAAGTTAACCTTTGGACGTGGTAGATGATAGGTTGAAGTTTTGCCTCCTTGTTCGTGATTGTGCGGGTAAGACCGTCACTTGCACTTACAAGGATGGCTAAACTTTACTTACATCTGACCTGCGTGTAGGTTTTCCTTAAAACTTGAAATTTTTACCGTGTGTTTATGCGGGTTTTGCCGCCTTCCACACGTAACGACTTACTTCTTCCCCTATTTATGCGGTGAATACCGGCACATCAGTGTGGGAAGTTCATAAGTATAAAGGTAAGGGTATTACCACATTGTGAAAGGAGAATCATTTCCATTAGAAGTGGCTCAAGGCCTTTTCTTTACAAGTTTGGAATTGATCTACATATAACATTTGCGTAATTGAGCTCCATTCCATGTTCTTGGGATGGGAGTGCCATCGAGCCTTTCGAGCCGGTACGCGCCCTTTCCCAGAACTTCTTTGATAAGGTATGGCCCTTCCCAGACCGGGGCCAGCTTTCCTGGGCGTTCTTGGTTCGAAGCCTCGTTGTTACGCAGTATGTAGTCTCCTACATTGAAGTTGCAGAGTTTTACCCGCGTGTTGTAGTACTTTTGCATTTGTCGCTTGTAGTTCTCTTCACGCACTGCGGCTAAGTCTCTGCGTTCCTCGGTTAGCATAAGATCTAACCGTTTTTCCGCATCATTGTCTTCTGGCTGAATCAAGACCCTTGGTGAGGGTAAACCAATTTCGACCGGGACCATGGCTTCAGTGCCATAAGTGAGGCTGAACGGGGTTTCTCCCGTACTGGCCTTTTTCAGCGTTCTGTTTGCCCAAAGGACGTGCGGAAGCTCGTCCACCCAGCCGGATCTGTGTTCCAAGAGTCTTTTCTTTATGCCTTCAACGATGCTCTTATTTGCTCTTTCCACCTCACCATTACCTTGCGGGTGTGCCACTAAGGTAAAGGTGTGGGTGATTTGAAGTTCTTTCAGCCACTGTTGTAGCTTCTTGTCAGCAAAGTTGGTGCCGTTATCGCTCACCAAATTCTGTGGAAGTCCAAAACGACAAATAATAAATTCCCAAATAAATTTTTTGATATGTTTCGCGGTTGTTTGGGCTAAGGGTTTTGCTTCTATCCACTTGGTGAAATAGTCGATGGCTACCACTAGGAACTGAACATTTCCTGCTGCTGTAGGAAATGGGCCTGTCACATCGATGGCCCACTTCTGAAATGGCCATGAAGAGGTGACTAGAACAAGTTCATTCTTCGGGTGGTGCGTGTTGGGTGCGTAAAGCTGGCAAGACCTGCATTTTCTGACGTATGCCAGCGCATCCGTATGCATCCCCGGCCAAAAGTATCCCGCGTTGTTTAGCTTAGCTACAACAGCGCGGGGAGCTGCGTGTACTCCACAGATGCCTTCGTGTACTTCCCTTAGGAGGTAGTCAGCATCTTGGTTGTCCACGCATCTTAAGAGTGGGCCAAGAAAGTTACGTCTGTAAAGGATGTCATCGATGAGTTGATAATTCAGTGCTTTACAGCGTAGTTTTCTTGCCTGTGTTTTTGACTCTGGTAGTGTACCTGCCGCAAGGTATTTTATTATTGGTGTCATCCATGTTTCTGTGCCGGTTTGGATGACACAAATTTCCTTGTGCGGGACCGAAGGTGTCTCGAGGAGTTCAATGCGGATGTCCTTTCCTAAGTGGGTGAAGGCTAACGATGCAAGCTTGCTTAACGCATCAGCAGATTTGTTTTCACTTCGCTTGACGTGTATGACTTTGCAGTCGTTGAAATCGCGCATAAGGGATTTTGCTTGTGCGAGGTACAGGGCCATTGTGTCGTTCACGGCCGTGTACGTCCCGTTGATTTGATTGGCTACTAACATGGAATCCACGTGGGCTTCCAAGTGTTTCACTCCCATCTTACGCGCAATTCTCAGCCCAGCCAAGAATGCCTCATACTCGGCTTCGTTATTCGTACTTGGAAAATCCAGTCGAATAGCGTAAGTGTATTCTTGGCCTGCTGGGTTGGTTAGTTTCAGCCCTGCGCCTGAACCCTCGTTACTGGCTGCTCCATCAGTGTAGAGTCGCCAGACATCATTGATGTCTTGTGCTGGAGAGGGTTGAGCCTCTTCCTGGCACTCTTTTTCCCGCGATGCAGGCACTTCTGCAATAAAGTCGGCCAAAACCTGGCCTTTTATGGCTGGTCTTGGCTTATACTTTATCGCGTACTCCCCCAACTCAATTGCCCATTTTGCTAGGCGTCCCGATAACTCGGGTTTGCCTAGAACGTTTGCAAGTTTGAAGTTGGAGAGAATGGTGATTGGGTGACCCTGGAAATATCGTCTTAACCTGCGTGAAGCGTGTATAAGTGCTAAGACTAATTTTTCGAGGGTAGAGTACCGGGTTTCTACGTCTGTTAGGATACGACTGACATAATAGATTGGCATCTGGATGCCTTTTCGCTCTACTAGCAGGACTGCCCCGGTTGCTCTATCTGTTGCGGAAAGGTATAGGATTAACTCCTCTCTCGCTTTTGGTGCTGTGAGCGTTGGGAGTTCGATCAAGCGTGACCGAATCTCCTGAAAAGCTGCTTCCGCTTCTGGTGTCCAGCGGAAGTGCGTTTTCTTTAAACAGTTTCTCAACGTTGACACGAAGGGAAACGACTTATCCGCGTGGTTTGCCAAAAAGCGATTAAGTGCCACTAGTCGTCCATTCAGTGTCTGAGCCTGTTTGATGGTAGTAGGTGATTCCATTTTGATAATGGCTTCGACCTTTTCAGGGTTCGCTCTGAAGCCATCTTTAGTGACGATGACCCCCAAGAACTTCCCTTCTTCCATTCCAAAGGCACACTTGCTCGGGTTGAGCTTCATGTTTATCTTCCTGAGCGTGTTGAAGGTTTCTTCGATGTCTTTCAACATCGCTTCTGGGTCAGGGCTTTTGATGACCAAGTCATCCATGTAGACTTCCAAGTTCCTCCCAATTTGGGCATGAAACTGGTTGTCCATCAGGCGTTGGTATGTGGACCCGGCATTCTTAAGTCCGAATGGCATCATTTGGTAACAAAATGTGCCATCGGGCGTCCGAAAAGCGGTTTTGTCCTGATCATCAACGGCCATGTGGATTTGATGGTACCCCTTATACGCGTCCAGGAAGCATTTAAGGCGGAACGGTGCCAACGAATCCACCTTAAGATCAATTTCGGGTAACGGATAACAATCTTTGGGGCATGCTTTGTTCAAGTCCTTGAAATCTATGCACATGCGCCATTGTTTGTTATTCTTCGGTACCATAACGGGATTTGCAACCCAAGTTTGATATCTACTAACGCGTATGATGCCTGCGTCAAGAAGTTCCTTGACTTGGGTTCTACACGCATTAGTTTGTTCTGGCCACATTACTCTGCGCTTTTATAATTCGCCTAATTAAACTTAAGTTTTTATTTAAGACAACTATGTTGATTTTGGGCAATGTTCCCGGGTTTTGGGAACTTATTTTATTATTTATGTTTTCCGCTGAATTATACTCTGAGATGTTTGTTTTAATGGAAGAAACCATTTTCAAGTTTAATTATTTTCCTAAGTGTTTTGCATGATTACCAGCTGCACGCTAAGAGGTAACTTTAAATTATTTAGTAATTACTTTAAATTTAAGATTTCCAGTATGTGATTAATTGTTAAGTGTTTGATAGAATGCTAATGTGGTTAGGGGCAGGGGATGCTTAGAACGGGCCGGTGAAGTAAACGACTAATAACACTTGATCAACGTTATTACTAGTTTACCCTTACCTTCCATGTTTTAAATACCACTTGTGTCTGACTATGTTAGGGTTCCGTCTTTGTAGGGATAGGATTTGGCTAACTCTCGAGTCGTTAGCGTTAAAGTTTATCTTATTCCCTAAATTCTCCTGTTCGTTTCCCATTCTCTCGAACGCTTTGCGCGTAATTGTTTTGCTGAGGTGTAGCATACTGTCACTCTGGGTTCCTTGGTACTTGACCGGTTAAATTCTTCGCTCCTTCAAGAATGTATGAGCAACTGTTTAGCTAAGTAGGAGCATGATGTTATCCCAGATACCTTTCTACTTGATGAATTACCGGCGTTAGTCTTTTTTGATTCGGGCGCCAGTAGAAGTTTTGTGTCTACCGCTTTCTGTTCCTCGTTGAATAAATCACCCGAGCGTATAGTCGATGTGTTTGAGGTTGAGGTCGCTGTAGGAAAATCTGTTTCCGTGTCTAGGGCTACCGTCAGTGATGTTCCTATCGTTCGGGATTTCCCGGATGTAATTCCAGATGATTTGTCAGATGTGCCGCCGGACCGCGAGGTCGAGTTCCAGATAGATCTTGTGCCGGGCGCAAAACCCGTTGCTCGAACCCTTATCGTCTAGCACCGAATGAGATGAAAGGAGCTTATGGCTCAATTGGAAGACTTGCTCGTTAAGGGCTTTATTCAACTGAGCATCTCACCTTGGGGTGCCCCGGTCCTGTTCGTTAAAAAGAAGGACGGTAGCATGCGGATGTGCATTGACTATCGTGAATTAAACAAGCTCACCATTAAAAATCGGTATCCTCCTCCAAGGATTGACGATTTACTTGATCAGCTCCAAGGAGTTAGTTGGTTCTCGAAGATCGACCTTAGGTCTGGGTATCATCAGTTGAAGATTCGGGAGGAAGATATTCCAAAGACTGCCTTCCGCACTCGTTATGGGCATTATGAATTTCTTGTGATGTCTTTCGGTTTGACCAACGCACCGGCTGCGTTCATGGGTCTTATGAACCGGGTGTGTAGGGCGATGCTCGATCGTTCGGTTATTGTGTTCATCGACGGCATTTTTGTGTACTCTAAAAGTGAATCTGATCACGCCGGTCATTGAGTGGAAGGGTTGGAGGCTCTGCGGAAGAACAAACTGTATGCGAAATTTTCTAAGTGTTCCTTCTGGTTGCGTGAGGTTCAATTCTTAGGTCATGTTATTAACCCGAGTGGTATTCTGGTTGACCCTGCAAAGGTGGAAGCCGTGAATGAATGAGAGTCTCCTAAGTCTCCATCTGAAATCCGTAGCTTTCTGGGTTTGGCAGGGTATTACCGCCGCTTTATCCCCGATTTTTTTTCAAAAATTTCTTCTTCACTGACGAGGTTGACTAAGAAGAGTGTTAAGTTCGTTTGGGGTACTGAGCAGGAGGAGGCTTTTCTCGAGTTGAAGAACAGGTTAACGCATGCCCCGATTTTAGCTCTACATGATGGCACCGATGATCTGGTGGTTTATTCTGATGCCTCTTATCAGGGGCTTGGGTGTGTTTTGATGCAGCGAGGTCGAGTCATCGCTTATGCCTCACGGCAGTTGAAGCCTCATGAAGCGAATTATCCTACCCACGAATTGGAGCTTGCGGCCGTTGTGTTTGCGCTTAAGTTGTGGCGGCATTATTTGTACGGTGTTCCCTGTTTTATCTATACCGATCATAAGAGTTTAAAATATTTCTTTGAACAAAAGGAACTGAATATGCGTCAGCGTCGATGGTTGGAGTTGATTAAGGATTATGATTTGGAGATTATGTACCACCCAGGTAAGGCCAACGTGGTGGCTGACGCATTGAGCCGGAAGGAGAGACCGAAGCCGATTCTTGTAAAATCTTACCAGCTCATCCTTAAACTCGATATTTTGAAGCAAATAGCCAGCGTTCAAAATGAGGCTTTGCGGGTGGAATGGATTATGTCAGGACGTGTTTGGGGTCAGGAGAAACTGTTGGAAGATGTCGGTGACGGGGTGAAGTATAAAGATGGGCGTTTATGGGTGCCGAGGTATGGAGGTTTCAGAAGTAGAATTTTAGATGAGGCGCACCAGTCGTGCTATTCCATTCATCCTGGCGCGACTAAGATATACCAAGACTTGAAAAAGAATTATTGGTGGCCTGCGATGAAGTTTGAGGTGGCTCAGTAAGTAAGTAAGTGTTTGACATGTCTGCAAGTTAAGGCCGAGCATCAGAAGCCGTTTGGGAAACTTCAGCCGTTGGAAATACCTGAATGGAAATGGGAGCATCTTACCATGGATTTCGTGACTAAACTGCCTCGTACTCCTAGGGGTAATTACGACACCATTTGGGTAATCGTGGGCAGACTGACCAAGAGCGCTCACTTCTTGCCGATTCGAGAGACTTTTAATTCTGAGCAGCTGGCCGATGTGTTTATTCGTGAGATCTTCTCTAGGCACGGGGTTCCGGTATCTATTGTTTCGGATAGGGATACGCGTTTCACCTCCAGATTTTTGAAAAGGTTTCACGAGGAGATGGGCACCAAACTCCTCATCAGTACTGCTTATCACCCGCAGACGGATGGTCAGTCCGAGAGGACCATTCAGACTCTCGAGGATATGTTGCAGGCTTGTGTTATCGATTTTGGTGGTAGTTGGGACCGTCACTTACCGTTGGTAGAGTTCTCGTATAAATACAGTTATCACGCCATGATTGGGATGCCACCGTTTGAGATGTTGTATGGTAGGAGGTGCAGGACTCCAGTCTGTTGGGGTTCTATTGGTCAGAAGCAGTTGGGTAGTTTGGAGGTGGTCTAGGCTACGACTGAGAAGCTCGACAAGATTAAAGCATTTATGAAGGCCGCGCAGGATCGTCAGAAGTCTTATGCAGATAAAAGGCGAAGGCCTATTGTGTTTGAGGCGGGGGATCGGGTTATGTTAAAAGTTTCTCCCTGGAAGGGCATTATTCGTTTTCGTAAGAGGGGGAAGCTCAGCCCGAGGTTTATTGGCCCGTTTCGTGTATTGGCCCGAGTCGGTGAGGTAGCATACAGGCTGGAATTGCCCGAGGAGCTCGCGGGGATTCATCCTACTTTTCACGTGTCCCACCTGAGGAAATTCTTAGCGGATGAAGAGGCCCATGTGCCTCTCGATGATATTGAACTCGATAGTAAGCTGAACTACGTTGAACAACCGATTGCTATTCTTGACTGTTAGGAGAGGCGTTTGAGGAATAAGGTGGTCAGACAGGTGAAGGTGCAGTGGAAACACCGTAGGAGTTCCGAAGCCACTTGGGAGACCGAAGACGAGATGATGAAGCATTATCCGCAGTTGTTCCTGTCACATCGGGATTCGGGGACGAATCCCATTGTAAGGAGGGTGGACTTGTAACGCCCGTTAATTCAGGTTTCAAGAATTAAAACTTGTGGAGTATGTATAACTCTCGGGACTTAACCGACGTTTCTCGGAATCCTTTACGTCATCCCGGTACGTTAAAGAACCTAACTTTCCTTCTGTTTTGCCTTACACTTCAATCTGGAGGGACTAGAGTGTAAAATATTATGTTATAACACAACCTAACCCTAGCCCCCATCTCTTTCTGCGATCGGTAGGTAGGAGGTGACCCAAGACCCACGATTTTCTTTTTTGCAGCCAATTCTAAGCCTTAGAACTTCAATTAAAGGTATGTACTACGATTCCCCAAGTCTTTTACACGTTAATTGATCCTTATATTGCGCGTATTGATCGAAAAACGTTGTGTTGTAGGCTAACCGGGTGGCTGCCCAATTGAGCTTTTCCGGGGCTTTTTTGAGTGAGGTTTTTGCATCAACATCCCACTAGGTATGACATGTACATCATATTATAATTTCATGGCCATTGGAGGTGTTTAGGTCGGTCAATCGATTTTATTCGAAAACTAGGGTTTATCGGGTGTAGAATTGCAAATTGTTGAGTTTGTTGCGTTAATTGATCGGATGACCGACCGAATCAGTTTGTACAGCCATAGGGGGTTTAAGGGCTGTGGAAAAAAATATTTTTTTGATGCTTGGGGCTGTTGGGGTTAGTGCTTCATCAATCGAGTCGGCGGTGCGCGAATTTTCGTTTAAACGTTAAAGTAAGAGTTGTAAAATGGAACCGTCAACCCTATCAACTCGGGTGCCATAATCTTGATGAATGAAAAGATTTAAAATGAAATTTGTTCCATTCGGGGCTGATTCGTTAATAAATGGTTTTAAGGTTTATTGCACGCGCATTCGACCCGATTTGACTATCTTTGGGCCTTGGGCCAAGTGTTAGGCCTTGGGCCAAGTTGTTGGGCCTTGGGCCAAGTTGGTGGGCCTTAGGCCAAGTTGTTGGGCCTTGGGCCAAGTGTTGGTCCTTGGGCCAAGTGTTGGGCTTGAACGGCCCATTAGGCAAGAGTGTTCTTACGGTCTAGTCTAGTAACGTGTTGTGTATAATTTACAGGCCCTTGCTTGTGATCGTGCACTTAGGAATTTCCTAGCTCGTTGCAGGTGTTCGTTTGATTTCAGGTGAGTTCATGATGCCCCTTTTTAACTCTTTTAACTTTTGGGCTAGCATGCACACCTAAGTGTTTTCCTGCTGGATTAAATGTTTTAAACGATTTATATAGGCTTGCTAGCATATGGTAGGCCTTGGGATGTTAAATATATATATATATATGTATATACATTATTTCTTGGCCTATATCTGACGATGTTGTTGTCGTTTCGATTACTGATGTTGTGCATGCCTACTTTGTGTTTGCATGCACTGATGTTACGTGTTTGGGTTGTACGTTTGCTCGACCCTGATGTTATACGTGGATGTTATATATATATATATACTGTGATATATATAGAGATGTAATTGAAAGGATGTTTACATATGCCTTTTGTATATGTATGTATGAGGATGTTTAGTTCTCGGTAATGAGGACTTGATGGATGTACCCTTTTACTTTTAAAACTTTTGGTTTGACTATCTTAACTATTACTACTGATGTTATTTACTTAAAACTTGAACTCACTCAGCTCAAGCTGACTTTGTGTGCATGTTAGTGTGAGTTTCAGGTTAGAAACAGGATGTCTTATCGCTTGGTCGTGCACGAAGCTACTTGGACGGTGTAGGGCATACGGGACCTGAATCTTTACTATTAAACATTTATTATTAAAAGTTTTTATTTAAAGACAACTATGTTGATTTTGGGCAATGTTCCCGGGTTTTGGGAACTTATTTTATTATTTATGTTTTCCGCTGAATTATACTCTGAGATGTTTGTTTTAATGGAAGAAACCGTTTTCAAGTTTAATTATTTTCCCAAGTGTTTTGCATGATTACCAACTGTGGGGTTCCCGGGGTTCGGGGTCTTACATGAAATATTAAAAAAAAAACTTAGTGGCTGATTGGACCAACAACAAAAATATTGTAGCTTGAGGTTTTCCTTTAATTTATACGTCACTGATTGGACCAATAACAAAAATATTGTAGCTTGAGGTTTTCCTAAAAATATTGTAGCTTGTGGTTTTCCTTTAATTTATACGTCACTGATTGGACCAATAACAAAAATATTGTAGCTTGAGGTTTTCCTTTAATTTATACAACACCACCACCACAACAGCTTCCTTTTTGTTACTTTGATTACTTCCAAATGAATAAATAGTTAAACAGATTTTGAAATATTAAAAAAAAAAAGAAACTTAGTGGCTGTCACATGGCAGCCACTGATTGGGCCAACAACAAAAATTGCTGTAGCTTGAGGTTTTCCTTAAATATATAGTATAATATTACACTTTAGCTTAAGTTATATAAAACAACATACATACTAATTTTATGTTTTAGTTTTTGTTTAAACGGCGGATTTCTTTCAACTTTTGTCGTCTATGGGACTTCAACTCAAGATCTTCCAAACCTTCTATGGGGGTAGGGTACCAAGCAACACATGTGATAATACAAAGTCAACCTCATGCGGAAGCGAACGACCTTCCACACAATAGATATGACCTCCGGCGAAAAAATATGTTACTATCAAGGTAAAAAAATCATCCGCATAGGCGGAATATCTCCCGCAATAGAGATATATCCTTCGCCGAAGAAATACTTCATCCTTATTAACTCAAAGAGTTCAATGGAAGATATGTTGTGAGCAGGACACCACGTAATAGTAAAGGGAAAGACAATCACAGGTCGAGATCCCTATAATGCCCACGGTTGTACGATAGCGCAATTGTAGAAGGCCAATGTTGTACCTATCGGCTACAAATATCTCCGTACACTAGCTGTCTGACCAATCAGGAACCATTATCATTAGGGATGTCTGACCCATCCCAAACCCGTCTCAAACCCGTCACGTTTCTATCGCGTAATTACCCGTCAGGTTTCGGGTTTTCCTGTTGGGTTTTGGGTTTTGAACTACTGGGCGTCGGTTGGGATTTGTAATTCTTAGAATAATAAAATTAGAATCTGTTAACTAAGGAAGCTAAAAATCAAACTCTAGATTAGTGGATAATAGATTTTTAAAGTTACATAGTGTATACACGTTCAAATATTAAATAACCGATTTATAATACATTTAGAATATATCATAAATGCATATTAAAAAAAGGTTATGTATGGGATGCTACACCAAGATTTAAAGAAAAATACAATATTTCAAAATCATACGGATCATCTTGTGTGTTAATTTGGATTTTTTGAAATGTGTACCGTACTGGTTATGTTTGTAATGAAATAGATCAACTCTTTAGTTTATTACGGTGTCAAAAGGGGGTTTTTCATTCAAGTATTTGGGACTACCGACTGGGGCCAATATGAATCTAATAACTAGTTGGGCACCGATGATCAAATCGTTCGAAGATAAGTTATCTTTATGGAAGGCAAAAACATTATTAATGGGGGGTCGATTTACACTTATTAAATCTATACTTAGCAGTCTCCCATTATATTATTTTTCCATATACAAGGCGCCGACATCGATTCTGAACGATCTTGAAAAATGAGAAGGCGTTTCTTTTGGGAAGGAGACCCTAATAAAATAGAAATAAGAGAAGGTAGTGGCACCAAAAGATTCGGGTGGATTAGGCATTGGGTGGTTAAAAGATATGAATAATAGCCTAATCTCGAAGTGGTGGTGGCGCCTTAAAATGGAGGAAAACGGGCTGTGGAGTAACGTGATAAAAACAATTCATTGGACTCCAAGAGCTTGCGTGCCGGTTCCAAAAACGAACGGGATTCCCAGTACATGAGCGGCTATTGTAAGAACGAATTTCACTGATTACAATATCAACCTGCATCATTTCATCCGTGGTGTTGTTGGGAATGGACAAAGAATCCAGTTTTGGGTGGATACATGGTTAGGTACAGTCCCTTTAAAATCCAGGTTCCCGGCTCTTTTCACTATTGTTTAAGCATAAAGGTAGTAAGGTAGCAGATTGTTTTAAAAGGAATGGAGACTTGCTTGTGTGGGACTGGAGTTGGATTAGAACTCCTACCAGTAACATTGGGAGAAGCGAGATACAAGAGTGTCATTCTTTACTCCAATCGATTTGTATCATGGACATGGAAGATTCTTGGTTTTGGACGGCGGATACGAATGGCCTATTTTAAGTGATATTAGCACAAAGACTATTGAAGAAGCAATATGCGGTAAACGATTTGAGCCTATACAAGTGGAACAATTGAGTCTTGATCAAGGTAAACGTGTTCAGATGGAAAGCCTAACTTCAAAGAATTGCGACAAAAATGGCTATCTTGAGAAGGAATGTGCACACAAGGAGTACGATATTTCCTTTTTGTCTTGATCTTGATCAAATAGTGAGCCATTTGTTGATTTACTGCTTAAAGGCGGACCTGGTGTGGAAACATATAGCTAGTTGGTGTAAGCTTCCACCTTTTTTTGCTTTCTCCATAAACAACGTGCTGGATTATCAATCTCCTTACCCTCACAAACAAACACCAACTTATACTACCTTCTAATTTATGCAACTCTTCACAAAGGTGGAGAATTGAACTTTCGAAAAGCTTATTTATCACAGGTTGCATTTTGGCTAAGAGTGTTCATATACATACAACATTACATGTATGATCAAATATAAACCCGAGTGTTTGTGAACATTATGAGAGCGGGACGTTTTGCATAAAAAGAAGCTCATAAAAACAAATCATATTTTCATATATCACGACATATATTCTTAAGATTTTAAGTTGGTTGTATTGTTCCTATTTTCCCCGGAACTCTTTGGGGATGTTTTAGCTTCGGTCTTACCTTGCTATTTCACAGATTTTTTGTGATAGTTTGCTTGAGGGCAAGCAAGGTTCAAGTGTGGTGATGCTTGATGTATATAAAAAATATACATGTTTTAAGAATCAAATGATCTCCCAAACATCATGTCTTTTTATATTATTTAGTTTAAATAGCTACTTATTATGGCATTTTTTATTTTTAGGTTTATTCCAGCCTCAAACAAAGAAACGAGTGGATACACGAAGAAAAACAAAGAAAATTAAAGAGATTGTGTATTTGTAAGCTTAACACTCCCCCATGTTCCAGCAACCACACCCTCATGGTCACCTTTTCAAGATAAGAAAAAATATAGCACATCAAACACGGGATTGTGCCTCATGCTCCACGCCCCTGTGGTAACCCTCTCAAGAAAAGACACAATCTAAAGAGAAAAGACAAAATCAGAGACCAAAAGCATGGGGCTGTGTCTCACCTACCACACCCCCATGGTCACCCTAACCATATAAGACAAAAATACAAGAATCTGGCATCCAGAACACACCCTCGTGTCTCAAGTACCACGCCCCCATGGAAAACCATCATATGTACGATCTGACAAGTAATAAATGCACCTGGACAGCTCACCACGAGGTCGTGCCCATCCACCACGGGTCGCACCCCAATGTCCAGACAGTCTATAAATAGATGTGCATGTCGCAATGCATTGGGTGCGCTTGGAGAGGATGTGGACAAGTTTATCACTTAAAAATAATCACTTTACACTCAAATTTAAGATCCATTAAAGAGTTTGAAGGCTTGGAGGCATCCATCATCACCCATCATCATCATCATCATCATCATCCATCACCATTGAAGAATGATTCATTACTAATTTGGTTTGATTGTTCTAAGTTTAATCATGTGTTTGATGTCTTCATCTTCTTTGATGTTCATTGGCATGCTCATCATGAGCTAAACTTCCAAATACCGTCTAAATTTATGATGAAACTTAACTCCATTTGATTATCATATTGAATATGTGATTTAATTTTTGTGAAGTAATGATTAGTTTGCAATTATCCTTTGATGAAAATTGTTTTGTCATCTTAATCCATTAATTCAAGATTGATGATAAATATCTTTAAAACAAATCTTTATAATCATTCATGACTCATTCATGTTCTTGGAGACTAGAAATGGTAAAAATAAAATCTTGATATTTTATCCAAAGCATGTTTCCTTGTGTTGGACTTTAAAAATATGAGATACATGCTATGATCAATATCTCTAGTCTTGGTAATTATAAAACAAGATTGTTAAGTATGATTGATTAGGTTGCCATACTAGTTAAAGAAATCATATGTTTAAGGAACGTGTAATTATAATCTACTTAAATCAATCAAGGGGGGTTGTGTGAGTTAACTATAATTCTCTAAATTTGTTAGGATTGGTGTTTGAGAAATCGAAGTCAATCCTAATCTTTATACTACACTAAAACTACTTGCTTAATTAAATTGACATTTTCGTGGTACACATGAAGTTATGCATTCTACTTTCTTATATGTTATAGGATAATTTGCTTAGAAATGAGGTGTTATTCTATCTTATATTCTTAAAGCAAGTTTATCACATATTCGTAATATAAACAATTAAAGAGGAGCTAGGTGGATTCTTGATTTAGATGGTAACCTTCATATATTGATTTTTTCATCTAAAATCCGTCTACTTGCTCAGCTACTTTACTTTACTTTAATTTTAAAAAAATTATTTTAAGAACAACCTCTAATGATTATTACTTTAGGTTAAATTAAAAACAAAGATTTATTCTTAGAAATACTTCGTGTCCGTGGATCGATACTTGGTTCTTACCAGTACTATTCTAGATATACGATAGGTACACTTGCTTAACTATGTATGGTTTAGTCTTAGTAGAAATCATTTTTATAAATTTAAAGCACGATCTTGTATGAAAGCCAATCAAAGCTTTGTATACGCACGCACGTAAACATCATGATTTGTTAGTTTTTTGTTATTATAGATTTATTAAAAGTTTATTTATCGTATTACATTTAAATATATATATATATACATATATATATACACACACACACATATATATATATATATAATATAAAAAAGTAAAGTCGGGTACATCGGATATATAATCGGGTAAATGGGTCAATATTATCGGGTAATCGGGTATATTACAAATCCCAAACCTATCCCAAACCAACAAAAAAATTCAAAACGAATCCCAAACTCTAATGGGTCGGGTATTACGCATCCCAATTATGTCGTGTTTCGAGTTTTCCCATCGGGTTCGGGTTTCACTGACATCCCTAATTATCATACTTAGTCATAAGATTAGAAGGTTCCATTGAGTGGGACAGCTGGCCCAATCCTTCTCCTTCCCTTCGGCTATAAATACTGTAAGAGAACCAACGATAAAAGGATCTACAACCTTATTCCTTTAAGCATTACTATCGTCACTTACCATACTGATTCTCACGCTAGACAGTGGTTACGAGAAGACCCCTCCCCCTATTATGCTTCTCATAACGAGCTCACGGTGTTCAGTTTTGCAGGTTAAGGTTGTCAAAACTCATATCGACTAGTCCCTAATTACTCTCGTTTGGAATCCTAAGTTAAGCCCACCAGGAGTTTGATTGGCGAATATCCATTCTCGGTTGAGATATTATACTAACCCTAACTAGGGTTAGTTTAGTGTTTCTTCATTGGCGCCATTAGTACCGTGTAGACTAGTTTAAGCATTTTTCAAGTTGTTATGAGCTCAGGTGTCACACCCCAACTTAGGGCCTAGGAGTGTGACCAATAGTTGGTACCTGTTTTGTAAATGTATCAGAGTTATGGGTTAATTTTTAGCAGAAGACTTAAAGGTTTATTATAATGTTAATTTACATTGAAAATTTATTTGGGAATTAAATACTCAAGTTGAAAGTTTATAAAATATTGTTATTAAATATTACAAGGATTTGTATATCAAAAACTGAGCCATCAAGTACGCGAACTTCTGTCTCCGAGATGACTCTAATCCTTGCATCTAGTAATCATCAAACTTAGTTACCTGCAGGTGGGATTAAAATACGTCAGCTATGTGCTGGTAAATCGTTATGACTCGAAAAGCATATAAATAACAATCATAATACAAATATAGTTTTCTTGACAAGCTCAGCAGATATATTGCTATACCTGGTATATGTAACACTGCCCTACACACACACAAGTCTCTGAGCAACGTAGCCTTTACCGGAGAAACTATATATGACCATTAGCCCGCGGCCACATAGCCTTTGACTGTTTAGGCTTAACGGTTATGTTTGGACCAGACACATATGTATTCGGTCTGAGTTGGTTTATTCTCTAATTTATATTACAATGCTTTAGAGATCACGTAATCTCATGCAAATATTTGACTGACTCAATAAGATAAACAACCTGTCTATCTTACAGAGTATAAATATGTTTTGACTGATTATAAAGGTTTAACGTATTCACCAGAATTGATGATGTGATTGATTGAAAACCTTTCTTGATTGCGAATGATTGTTAACCTATAAACAAATAGGTTTGAATGATCACCTTGATGGTGTTTCTTGATTAGACTGCAGAATTTAAGTCTGGTTTTAACCTTGATTAGGTTTGTGAATGTTTTGAAAGTATGATTGTATTAGTGTGACGTTTGGTATAGCATGCTTTAGCCTAATAGGGTTTATCACGTTGGCAAACTTCTCCAGGTAAGTAAACGGGTCCTGCGGTTGATTGGGATGTGTACGAATTACTTACCTTAGGCAAAAAGAGTCTACTAATGATATCCTCCTTCCAGTTACTACATGCCCGTCAAAATATAGTTTTGTATAACATTATATTTATAAAAATAATGTTTGATTGAAATCTGTTCGTGAATGCTTTTGAAAATACTTTCAAGGTTTAAGGTTATAGCCTTGACTGAGTCTAAGCTTAATATAATATAATTGACGAAAACTTAGACTTAGATTCTACCTTAGTAGGTGCTTGAAATACGTATGCTAAGGCAGAATGGCTGCTTAGTTGACAAAACTTCACTCCTAACTCGCTTAACTTCTCTACGGCTCGTTAACCCTTCAATACTTGCTCAAACTTCACGAAAACGGACCTCGGGACTCCTCGGCAAAGCTAGCACGCTTCCCAATACTAAGTGTGTGTTTTTGAGTGTGAAAATGAGATGGAATGGACTGAACCCGTAACTGCCTTTTTATAGTTAAGTTTTGCAGACCATCGCGTAGCGCGATGGCTCTTTCCCCAAGGCCGTCGCGTAGCGCGACGCCGCAATTGACCTGGAACCGCCACGTGGCGACACGTGATTGGACCTATGAATTTGGATTACTTAACGGGGTATCGCCTAGCGCGATGGCCATAGTGGGTGGACCATCGTGTAGTGCGGCGCCCCACTTTTTCTTGAACTGTGTGATTTGGATAATCGTGTAGCGCGATGGTTTAATCCCAGAGACCATCGCGTAGCGCGATGATTCTTAAAATTCGAAATTTTCATTTTAACCCCTTCAAGCTTCAGAATTGTCATTTTTAGCCCAAAATTGAACAGGGTATTCCCGAGATGTTACATCCTCCCCGCATTTTGAATAATCTCGTCCTCGAGATTTATTGAAATAAGTGAGGGTATTTTCTTTTCATTTCCGATTCGAGTTACCATGTATACTCAGGTCCACGTCTTGAATCCCAACGGACCTTTACTAACTTGAGTCGTTTGCGTTTAAGAAACTTGATCATGCTATCTTCAATTTGAATTGGTTGCTCCACGAATTTAAGTTTTTTGTTAACTTCAACATCTTTTAACGGCATTGAAAGGGTTTCATCGGCTAAACACTTGCATAAATTTTACACATGGAACACATCATGAATGCCTTTCATTTCATCAGGCAACTCCAATTGATATGCAACAAGTCCTACTCTTTCAAGAATTTTGAATGGTCCTACAAAACGCGGACTTAATTTTCCTTTCTTTCCAAATCATTCTACTCCCTTCCAAGGTGATACTTTTAGTAGTACTTTGTCTCCTACTTGAAATTTCAAAGACTTGCGGCGAATATCAGCATAACTTTTATGTCTATCTCTTGCTGCCTTCAATCGTTCTCGTATTTGGATTACTTGATCAGTGGTCTTTTGAACGATTTCAGGACCTGATAATTGGTGATCCCCTATTTCTGACCAACATACGGGTGTTCTACATTTCTGTTCATATAATGTTTCAAACGGTGCCATTTGGATACTCGTATGATAACTATTGTTGTATGAAAATTCCATTAGTGACAAATGAGTATCCCAACTTCCTCCCAGATCAATCACACATGCACGAAGCATATCCTCTAACGTCTGGATAGTGCGTTCACTTTGACAATCTGTTTGCGGGTGATATGCAGTACTTAAATTCAATTGCGTTCCCATAGCTCTTTGAAAACTTTTCCAAAATTTTGAAGTGAAACGACTATCTCTATCAGAAATGATAGACAACGGCACACCATGCAAAGATACAATATTTTCAACATATAATCGTGCCAACTTATCCATGCTATAAGATTCTTGTATTGAAATGAAATGAGCCGATTTTGTTAATCTGTCTACGATCACCCAGATTGCAACATTTTGTCGAGCAGTCTTTGGTAACTTCATAATAAAGTCCATGGTTATCATATCCCATTTCCATATCAGGATTTCAGGCTGCTGTAATAATCCTAACGGCTTTTGATGTTCAGCTTTCACTTTTGAACACGTTAAACAGTTAGCGACATATATGGCAATGTCCTTTTTCATCCCAATGTAACGCCCATTAATTTACGGTTCAAATATTTAAAGTTGTAAAGTATGTATAATTCTCGGGACTTAACCGACACTTCTCGGAATCCTTCTCGTCATCCCGGTACGTTATAACATTTAACTTTTCAACCAAAAGGTTAATTCTTAATAATTGGAGGGACTAGATGTGAAAAATGTTTATAACATAAACAACCTAACCCTAACCCATTCTTCACTTCCGATCGGCAGCCTCCAAGACCCCCCCTGCGATTTTTTTCTTTTTCCGGCCAAGTCGTGAGCTTAAAACATCAATTGAAGGTTAGTTCTATGATTCCCCAAGTCCTATACACCTTAATTGATCATATTAACGCGCTTATTGGTCGTTAAGGTTGAGTTTTGATGATAACAGTTTGCTGACAGATTCGTATACATTTATTGTAGGGTCTGTAACGCGATGATAATCCATTGTTTTCGATCGATTCTTGTTTCCATGATGTTCTACTTTGAGTCTAATTTCCAGAAAGGTATAATATATAGTTTTTGGACTAGATTTGAATGGTTTTTATGATTTTATAAGATCGAGTGTCAAAGCTGATGCGGGATGACGGATTCTGTCTGTCTTCCCTACGTCATAACCCTTTTGTGATAAGTCCAAATTGGTTGGTTCCACTTCTGAAAGTTTGTATTTTGAGTTAGAAACCAAACCCAATTGGAATCATTTAATTTAGCTGGGTAATGATTTTTATAAAAATAAAACCATTTTGTTGCGCACTGAAATAGCTGCACGTACCTTGCTGTGTTGGAGGAATTTTTATAATTTTTGTATCCATTAAAAAAATATAATAAAAATATTTTTATAGACCTAAGACATTTATTAAAGTCTGGTAAAACTTTAATAATTTATTTCAAAGGTTATCCTATGTAATTAAATGCATCTTCGCATGCTAAAATCTGCACGTTTTACTTGTTATTGATCGATAAGTTCGTTTTAGGCTTAACTGGCGGATGTTCAATTGTGTTCTTGTCGTTGCTATTTGAAGTGAGTTTTTGTACCACAATCTTCCTAGGTATGTCCCGTATATCATACATAAAAATCATGTTCATTGGTGTTCGTTATATTGGTCAACTAGTTGTAGCTTGATGTTAGTGTTTGGTTGACTAGAATTGTAGTTTGATGCGTTTAACGCGAGGTTTGAAGTGATTAATGACCAATTCAACTCGGGAGAACTTAGTTAGATGTACGGGCTGTTGAAAAATCATTTTTATAAGTTATGGGGCTGAATTGGTTGTCGGTTACTCCAACGGGTCGGTACAACGCGCAATTGCATTTATTGAGTAGTTGGCGCGTTGTACTTGCGAATTACCGACCCATTTGACTCGTGTAGCGTTGTGTGGAATTTTTGGCTGAGATTTTATCATATGGGGTCCACACGGGGCTGAGTTGGATGTTAACGGCCTAAACGATTCTTAAACGCGCGTATTGGTATCACCTAGTACTTCCGGGGGTAATTTGGGAATTGTTTATTCCCGGGAGTGTCTAAGGGTCGTTTTGGTGAATGTGAGGCCTCGGGGGCTGTTGTGATTTAGTTTGATGAGGTTGAGGCTTTAGGTGACCCGAACCCCGTTAGAACGTCTCTTAGGATAAACGAGTCATCGTGATGTCATTAGTATTGATTGAATGTAAACCGGCATGTATTTGAATCTTGGGATTACTTAGGGATTCTCTAGCTCGTGGTGAATCCGTGTCTCGCGTCAAGTGAGTTCACGATGTCCCTTTTTAACTCTTTTAAGTTTTGGGCTAGCATGCACACCTAAGTGATTTTCTTGATGAAACGTTTAAACTGTTTTACATAGGCTTGCTAGTATATGGTAGGCCTTGGGATGTTATAGTATATAAATATATATACACACACACACACATTATTGTTTGGCCTATATTTGGTGATGTTGTAGTCGTATCGACTACTGATGTTACGTATGCCTACTTAGTGTTTGCATGCGTTGATGAGATGTTACGTGTTTGGGTTGTACGTTTGCTCCACCCTGATGTTACGTGTTTGGGTTGTACGTTTGCTCAACCCTGATGTTATTACTTGGATGTTATATATATATATATATATATATTTATATATATAGGGATGCACTTATAAAGATGTTTATATGTAGGTTTGTATATGTATATATTCATAAGGATGATTATTTATCGAAGATGATGGCCTAACTGATGTATCCCGTTTATAGTTTAAAATCTTCGGAATAACTATTATGATTATTATATTGATGTTATTTATTAAAACTTGAACTCACTCAGCTCAAGCTGACTTTGTGTGCATGTTAGTGTGAGTTTCAGGTTAGGAGGTGGATGCATTTCCGCTTGGACGTGCACGAAGCTACTTGGACGGTGGAAAGCATACTTAGTCGGATGTTTCAATAATAATAAACGTTTTCTTTTTAACATTTATTTAAATACATTTAAATTGGTTTTGGGAACTTATTTGATTATTTATCTTTTCCGCTGAATTATACTCTGAATTGGTTATTTTAATGAAATGTATTATTTTCAAGTTTAAATATTTTTATAAGTGTTTTGTATGAATACCAACTGTGGGGTTCCTGGGGTTCGGGGCCTTACACCCAATCTACCAATAATCATTCCTTAGATTATGATACATCTTTTCACTTCCTGGATGCATCATATATTTTGACTTATGAGCTTCTTCAAGAATCTTAGTCCTTATTTCTCCAACCATCGGTACCCAGATTCTTTTCCCTAATCTGAGTATTTCATTATTGCCTCTAACCAATGGATCAATCGTTCCATTTTCTTTTTCAGCCTTAATATTTTCTTCTTCTATTGCCACTTTCTGAGCTTCTTTAATTTGATTGATCAAGTCTACTTTAAGTTCTAGTCTTAAGGATCGAACTCTTTTTGGTTTATCATGTTCCTTTCTGCTCAAGGCATCTGCTACAACATTTGCTTTCCGTTCATGATATACAATTTCACAGTCATAATCATTCAAAGTTTCCATCCAACGCCTCTGCCTCATATTCAATTCTTTTTGATCAAAAATATGCTTCAAACTCATGTGATCAGTGTATATGGTAAACTTAACACCATACAAATAATGTCTCCATAACTTTAATGCAAAAATTATCGCACCTAATTCCAAATCATGTGTAGTATAATTATTTTCATGAACCTTCAGTTGTCTTGAAGCATACGCAATGACTTTCTTTCCTTGCATCAAAACACATCCCATACCCGTGTGTGATGCATCACAGTATATGACAAAGTCATCCTGACCTTCTGGCAAAGCCAAGGTTGGCGCATTTGTCAATTTCTCTTTCAATGTCTCAAATGCTTCTTCTTGCTTTGGTCCCCATTCAAACTTGACCGACTTTCGAGTATGTGTTGTTAGTGGGACAGCTATTCTTGAAAAATTTTGGATAAATCTCCTGTAGTATCTAGCTAAGCCTAGAAAACTTCTTACTTGAGTTGGTGTCTTTGGTTTCTCCCATTTAATTATGGCTTCTATCTTAGCGGGATCGACTTGAATTCCTTTTGCGTTTATAATATGACCGAGAAATTGAACTTCCGATAACCAAAATTCACATTTAGAGAATTTGGCATATAACTTTTCTTTCCTTAAGGTTTCCAATATAACTCTTAGATGAACTCGGTGATCTTCTTCCGATTTGGAATGTATAAGAATATCATCAATGAACACAATAACAAATTTGTCAAGGTATGGCTTGCAAATTCGGTTCATCATATCCATGAATGCTGCTGGAGCATTAGTGAGTCCGAAGGGCATAACTGTGAACTCATAATGTCCGTACCTTGTTCTAAATGCTGTTTTAGGAATATCTTCTTCTTAGACCTTTAATTGATGATATCCTGATCTGTGATCAATTTTGGAAAAATAACTTGCACCTTGAAGTTGGTCAAACAGATCATCAATCCTAGGAAGCGGATATTTGTTTTTGATTGTGACCTTATTCAGCTCCCGATAATCTATTCACATTCTCATTGAACCATCCTTCTTTTTAACGAACAGTATCGGGGCTCCCCACGGTGACGAGCTTGGCCTAATGAATCCTTTTTCTAATAATTCGTCCAACTGTTTCTTCAATTCCTTCATCTCTGTAGGGGCTAGTCTATAAGGGGACTTAGCTATCGGTGAGGTTCCTGGAACCAAATCAATTTTAAACTCTACTTTTCTGTCTGGCGGAATTCCTGTAACTCATTAGGAAACACATCTTTAAACTCTGAAACAACTGGTACTTCTTCCAACTTCTTTGATTCGAATTCCTTGGTTACAAAAGCCATAAAAGCAAGACATCCATTTCCTAAACAACGACTGGCTTTTATCTTTGAAATTATTCCAACTTTTCCTGCCTCCTTATCTCTGACGATTCGAATGATTTTACTATTTGGTGCTCGAATTTCGATCGTCTTATCACTATATAGTATACGGGCTTGGTTCATAACCAACCAATCCATTCCTAAAACTACATCAAATCCTGCTAAGGTCATAGGTAACAATCGTACATGTATATCAAAACTAGCTAATGAAATTGTTGCTTCACTTAAGGCTTCATTTATTTTAATCAATTCACTATTAGCAGTTTCAACCTAAAGATGATCATTCAATTTTACTAGAGGTGTATTTAATAGACTACAAAACTCATGGTCTATGAAACTTTGATTAGCACCTGAGTCAAATAACACTCTAGCATAAACGTTATTGATAGGAAACGTACCGGTAATTACGTCCGGTATATCGGCTGCCTTCTGCATGTCGAGCATGAAAACTTGAGCATTTCCTTTTCTACCCTCGGTTCTTACACCACTTCCACTTGCATCAGCTGTAGTGATTACTGGCTTCTTCTTCGGGCACTTAGTACTAAAATGTCCCTTTTCTCCCCAATCAAAACATACCACTGTTTTCCTTTAACAATCAGCTTCCACATGACCAGGCTTCTTACAAAAATTACAGGTAATAGTGTTGGCTGGTCGCAAACATTTACCATAGTGCCTCCTACCACATGACTTACAAATGGGACGAGTGTACATAAACGTCCCCTCCTTCCTCTTCTCAATTTTCCTCACCTTTCCACCAACAGACGGCTTCTCCTCAACCTTCTTCCTTTCATCTCGATTACGAATCATACCATCCATTAGATATCCAACTAATTCCATTGCTGACTCAATCGTTGATGGCATGTGCGAACGAACTAAATCACGGATTTCGATTGGTAATCCGTAAATGTATCTAGTCACCTTATTGAACTCGGGGGTGACCAGATGAGGAACAATGTGACAATACTCCAAAAACTTTGTGTTATATTCTTTTAAATTGGTTCCAACAACCCGATGATTCCACAACTTCGTTTGGATTTGGTCTATTTCGTTAATCGGACAGAGCCTTTTCAAAATCATCTCCTTAAACACTTTCCACTACAAATTATATAACTTATCTCTGCCTTAACTTCGATGAGTGTGTTCCACCACTCTAATGCCTCTCCCTTAAACATTTGGGAGGTATACTGAACTTGTTTTCGTTTCCGAACACTTGCTGATGATCACAATTGATTCCATCTCCTCCAACCATCGGAGGGTTACAATCGCTCCCTTATCTCCATGAAATTCTTTGGGGGCTATAGACCTGGAACACTTTAAAATCACAACCTTCTTGAAATTTTGGTTTCTTTGTTTTAATTGGTAACTCGTTTTCTGCAGTCGAGCTATTTGCACTCACTTCTTCTTTCTTTCCCGATTCTTTCTTTTCTGATTCTTTCTTTTCAGTTTCCTTTTTAGTTTCCCTTTTTGATTAGACAGTTTCGTTTTTGCTTTGGCTTGGTCTTTAAGAACGAGAAGCAGTTCTACTTGGATTATTCTTCATTAGTTCAACTAACGGATTAACAGCCACTTTAATCAAATCACGAATTCCACATACATACTCAGGAGGTATTGCTCGGATATTTTCATCCACTGTCCTTTCATTGTTGTTATCTTGGACAGTTGGATTACTATCGGCCTTTTCTTTTCCTGACATTCTAAAATTAAAGTAACACTAACTTAGGAAGTAGTAATACAACACTTTCCATTTCATTTGATTTATGTTACATAGAAAGGGAAATACAACAACAACATAATCATAACAACTTATTCTAGTCTTTGACCCACTTTTTGACAAGATTTTTCATCTTATCACACTTCTTTATTATTTTCTTCCCTATTTTCTTTTTATCTATTCTTTCATTCCAGAGTTCATCTATCACCGCATTGGGCGGATTTGGATAACCTGTGGGTGCTGATGCAGCAGGGAATAAATATGCATTTTCTCTAGGATACAAGTGGGGATTAGCTACGAATGCCTGCATTTTCTCATCAGGTATGTTGTTGGTGTAGAATTCCTTAATCAAACATCCTTCTTCCCTTATTGCGTTGGCCTGTTCCGAGATTGTTGGGATGGGACCTATGTAAGGTGGAAATTGGCGATTATCTTGTTCATTTTCTTCTTCCTCCTTTGGTTCAGAGGAATCATCCATTGGTATTTGGGGTTGTGCTAGAATACGGCGACTGGGTTCTGCAATGATTTGAGCATTCGGGGGTGGCGATCCAAAATGCCATCTGTTTGGGTCTGAGTGACAGTTCATCCAGCTAGAGGAATCGGTGTATATTTCCTGACTAAATCTACTATGAACTTCTACTTCCTCTATTTGATGATGCTGAGGATTGTTCTCTGTTGTGTTATCCGATATTTCAATCGGCATTTGATGGCTACCAGGCATGTATATTGGTTGAGCTCCATACGGCAAATTCAGAACTATCGGCTGTTTCCTGCCGAAAAAGCTAGTATAATAACTATTAATGTTGCTGCTTGCCATATCTGGCAGATAAGGAATAGGTGTGGGATTAGTTCTTCTAGCGACTCGATGCTTATGACCAAGATAATTAATATATGACATTTGCACTTAATTAGTTTTAGGGATAGATTACCAATCCTATCTTATCCCTACATAATAATGATAAGGAATAGGTGTGGGATTAGTTCTTCTAGCGACTAGATGCTTATGACCAAGATAATTAATATACAACATCTGCACTTAATTAGTCTTAGATAGAAAAGATTACCAATCCTATCTTATCCCTACATAATAATAAGAGTAATAACAATCTTATGGTTAAAGCTTAGGTACTATTATCATAATACCTAATTCGCTAAAACCGATGGCTTTGATACCAACCTGTCACACTCATCGCTAAAACCAGAGATGAGTGTGACCAATAGTTGGTACCTGCTTTGTAAATGTATCAGAGCTATGGGTTAATTTTTAGCGGAAGACTTAAAGGTTTATTATAATATTAATTTACATTGAAAATTTATTTGGGAATTAAATACTCAAATTGAAAGTTTATAAAATATTGTTATTAAATATTACAAGGATTTGTATATCAAAAACTGAGCCATCAAGTACGCGAACTTCTATCTCTGGGATGACTCTAATCCTTGTATCTAGTAATCATCAAACTTAGTTACCTGCAGGTGGGATTAAAATACGTCAGCTATGTGCTGGTGAATCGTTATGACTCGAAAAGCATATAAATAACAATCATAATACATATATAGTTTTCTTGAAAAGCTCAGCAGATATATTGCTATACCTGGTATATGTAACACTACCCTACACACACACAAGTCTCCGAGCCACGTAGCCCTTACCGGAGAAACTTTATATGACCATTAGCCCGCGGCCACGTAGCCTTTGACTGTTTAAGCTTAACGGTTATGTTTGGACCAGACACGTGCATTCGGTTTGAGTTGGTTTATTCTCTAATTTGTATTACAATATTTTAGAGATCACGTAATCTCATGAAAATATTTGACTGACTCAAAAAGATAAACAACCTGTCTATCTTACAGAGTATAAATATGATTTATTGAAAACCTTTCTTGATTGCGATAAGATAAGCAACCTGTCTATCTTACAGAGTATAAATATGATTGATTGACTCAGTAAGGTTTAACGTATTCACCTTAATTGATGATATGATTGATTGAAAACCTTTCTTGATTGCGAATGATTGTTAACCTATAAACAAATAGGTTTAAATGATCACCATGATGGTGTTTCTTGATTAGACTGCAGACTTTAAGTCTGGTTTTAACCTTGATTAGGTTTGTGAATGTTTTGGAAGAATGATTGTATTAGTGTGACGTTTGGTATAACATGCTTTGGCCTAATAGGGTTTATCACGTTGGAAAACTTCTCCAGGTAAGTAAACGGGTCCCGCGGTTGATTGGGATGTGTATAAATTACTTACCTTACGCAAGAAGAGTCTACTAATGATATCTCCCTTCCAGTTACTACATGCCCGTCAATAAAAATAATGTTTGATTGAAATCTGTTCGTGAATGCTTTTGAAAATACTTTCAAGGTTAAAGGCAATAGCCTTGACTGAGTCTAAGCTTAATATAATATAATTGACGATAACTTAGACATAGATTCTACCTTAGTAGGTGCTTGAAATACGTATGCTAAGAAAGAATGGTTTCTTAGTTGGCAGAACTTCACTCCTAACTCGCTTAACTTCTCTACGGCTCGTTAACCCTTCAATACTTGCTCAAACTTCACGAAAACGGACCTCGGGACTCCTCGGCAAAGCTAGCACGCTTCCCAATACTAAGTGTGTGTTTTTGAGTGTGAAAATGAGATGGAATGGACTGAACCCGTAGCTGCCCTTTTATAGTTAAGTTTGCAGACTATCGCGTAGCGTGATGGCTCTTTCCCCAAGGCCGTCGCGTAGCACGACGCCGCAATTGACCTGGAAGCGCCACGTGGCGACACGTGATTAGACCTGTGAATTTGGATTACTTAACGGGGTATCGCGTAGCGCGATGGCCATAGTGGGTGGACCGTCGTGTAGCGCGGCGCCCCACTTTTTCTTGAACTGTGTGATTTGGATAATCGTGTAGCGCGATGGTTTAATCCCAGAGACCATCGCGTAGCGCGATGAGTCTTAAAATTTAAAATTTTCATTTTAACCCCTTCAAGCTTTAGAATTATCATTTTTAGCCCAAAATTGAACAGAGTATTCCCGAGATGTTACATCAGGTCAGCCTCCTCCATTCACGTCACCGTCGTCCAACCGTGAAGGACCAAACACAAATATGGGTTCCAGGGAGGAAACGACAGGAGAAACGAACTGCTTGGCCGAAACAACAAATACTACATTGAGGTTGAACAACCACAAGAAGACCGTATTTCCGCTTCGCGGAGCCAAGGTCCTCTCGTCAAAAAGGTCATGCTGTAACGGCAGATCTTGACGAACACCCAGTGATGTGGTTAAAAAGGGTAACAAGAAAATTCGGCGCTGAATACGAAAAAAGGTTGTAGGAATAGGCGAGTCGAGTGACGTCGCGGGCGTTGGTTTTCCCGCATAATGAATAGGAAGATTCTTCTGAGGAGGACAATACGCAACCTCGACACCACAACCTTGAAACAGGCGAAAAACTGGGAAGCCACAGAGACCAGTCAAAGGGTCCGGGAAGAAACTGGCTAGAAGCCGAGAACAGTCCCCTGACCAAAATTGGGCTACGCGCAAAGAAGATACTCAGGCTAAAGATCGAAACTCACGAGAGAAAAGCTTGAGTGATCAAAGCGGAAGTGAAATGCATGGCCCTAACCAAAAAGGTCAAAGACGGGGGAAGAAGCAAATGCATTATTACCCCGACGCAAATATGGATTTCTCCAAGCCATATCGGCCAAAATCCTTCGTAGAAAAATCCAAGCTTTTTCAAAGAATCATTGAAGACCCGTTACCATCAAACTCAAAATTGCTGCCATCGATAGGAAAGTATGATGGGATGTCAGATGCGAGTGACCACCTGCAGAGTTTTATAGTAGCAGGAGGGGTCGCAAACTGGACAATCCCAGTTTGGTGCCACATGTTCGCATTAACTCTCCACGGAGCAGCTAGAGAAGGATTCGAAAGACTCCCAAAATGCCGAATAGCTAGTTTCATGGATTTAATAGCCAAATTTTCACAACACTTCAGCCAGCAGCGAAGACATAAGCGTGATCCTGTAAACATACTTATAGTAGTCCGCAGAGACAATGAGTCTATCAAAGATTTCATCACGCGATACAACAAGGTCCTATGATATGAGGAGTAAGCGAAGAGATGATGTGAGCAAGCTTCTTCCAAGGGGTCAGAAGTGACGATCTCATCCATTGCTTGTCTGGCCATGATGACATGCCACAGTTATGGGATGCCATAATGACAACAGCGAAGATCTATGCTTCTAATGAAAAATCCTTGGGTAGACGTGATTATTCAAGAAATGAAACAAGAAGCGCTCCCAAAGGATATAAAGAGAACAAAACTATAAAGGGTCGATATGGTCCAGAATCTAACCACTAGCGTAAGCTCCAATACCCACAGTAGCAAGGCCATTAGTAAGAGAAAAGCAGAGTGACTGTAACCATGGATACAAACAGAGGGAATGGACACCGTTATCGAAAACCCCGTCACAAATCTTGGCAACAGAAAATATAAATTTCCAAAAGCCAAAACCAATCTTCAAGGGGAGAAACTTAGATAACTCTAAGTATTGCAAGTTCCATGAGGACGTCG